>NC_137969.1:252686104-252736104 GCF_963924665.1 Micromys minutus
CTTGGTATACCAGCACACAGTCTGCAGCAAATAACTACCATAGAAATCTAAGGCCCACAGCCAACAGTGCCTCAAACAAAACTTGAGGTAAGTAGATGGAGTCCCTCTCTGTGGGTCTGCATCAGCTAGGAGGTTGTATAAGAATGAGAGGACACACCCGGCAGCCTCAGACCAGCATCCTAGAGTGACAAAAGGGAGAGCCTATGGTCCAAGGACAGCAAGCTCAGAACCAGCACTGCAGGAGTACCTGGCAGGAAAGGACATAGCGCATGTGTGTCTGCAGAGTATCCGTGGGGCTTGTCCTGACAAGATGCCGTGTGCTGTGAAGAACCCGAGAGCACCATCCTAGAGATAGAGCTCTGAGAATTCACTGCCAGACTGGTGGCGGTGGCCAGTGAGCAAAAAGCCGAAAAGAAACAAGTGCAGAGGATGGCACCTGGGGCTTCTACGAAGAGATGGAAGCAGACAGAAGGAAAAAGCGTCCCCAAATCAAAGACATGAAGGCTCAGGTCAAGGCCCACCTCCTCCCATCTACAAGGTCACCTGTAACTAATCATTTTAAATCTTGTTTTTAATGATTGTTTTTAAATGCTTTAACCTCTTTTAGCCCACCAGAGGTACTGGGAAAGAACAGATATGGGAGGTGGGGGCGGGGGGTGAGAGAGGAATGGACCTGTTTAGAAAGGCTCTTTGGAGCGACTCCCGTCTGTGTTGTCTGGAAATCGGCCGTTCAGGTCACAGGTCAGCAGCCGCAATCCACTCACACATGCCGCACGAATGCACCAGCCGCCCAGCAGAGACAGCCAGGCCTCAGCCTTAGGAGAGTGACATGAAAGGTTCTCCTCTGCGCCTCCCTCCGGAGTGAAGATCAAGAGACCAACAGGCATTGCTTTCTCAACAAACCTAGCTCAGCCTCTGTCACTGTCTGCCGTGTCCTTTTTATCCCTCTCCAACCGTCATATCCGTCCTCCACGGGTCTTGTCTCAGCTGACATAACTGCCAATCAGCCCGAGTCCAAGAAGACGACAAAAAGACCAGAAGGGTCTTGGTGCGTTTCTCTCTAGAGTCCTGACAGACAAGTATGCAGTGGGAGGCAGACCAGTGCACGCAGATGGTCACTGAAGAGTCTTTTCTCATGCATGCTTTCATGAGTCTGCTTTACTCTGCCTCCTGTGTCCACTTCAGGAAAATGCTCCTTCACGTGTTTGCCCCAACAGAACACCATCCAACACAACAGACTTTGCACAGAACCCTTGAGTTTCCACTTCGGCCACCCCTGACTTTGGTGAGGTAAGACTGCAACACTCCCACATGGGAGACCACAGGGCACTCCACGACTCAGGGGAAGACTGAAAGGAGCTAAGTCTTCAAGGTTTGGAAGAAAATGGGAGCCATATTACAGGAAAGATGAGCTGCCCACGTTGGCTGTCTCTCATTTGTAGATGAGGAAACCAAGACTTAAAAAAGCATGTATCTTAGGGTTTCCGTTGCTGTGAACAGACACCATGACCAAGGCAACTCTCATAGGGACAACATTTGATTGGGTTCAGTCCATTATCACCAAGGACTGAACCCAATTATCAGTCATTATCGGCCAGAGCATGGCAGCATCCAGGCAGGCGTGGTGCAGGAGAAGCTGAGATTCTACATCTTCATTTGAAGGCCTCTAGGAGAAGACTGGCCCCCATGAGATTAGGAGGGTCTTGCCCACCCCAACATTGACACACTTCATTCAACAGGCTGCACCCCCTCCAACAAGGCCACATCTAATAGTTCCACTCCCTGGGCTAAGCATATTCAAACCTCCATAGCATGTCTGCCTTTGCCTGCCTACTCCATGCTCCAGCACTCTTCAGCTCCCCCACACTACTGAGCTGTAGCTCATGAAGTTTTGAGACCCTCCTCCCTCCCTCAATCATTTCAAGCCCATTTCATCTGTGACTACTTTAAAGAAGGGTGAGCTTAGCCAGTCAGACCAGGTTGTCCTGTGTGGAGCAAAGACTGACCTGTTGACTTTCTAAAGTGGTCTTTGCAGGAGCCCTGTAGGGGGAGCTGAGGTGTCAGTGAGTATAAATGCTCCCTTTATTCATTACCCACCTCCCACTTCACCCTGAATAAGGGAGATCCTCAAGGACTTTTAGGACATCCCCAGCTCTTTGGCCTTAGAGTAGTGTGTGCATGCATGCATGCATACACGTGAGCATGCATTAAAGACTTGTGGTTAGTTCAGACTGGTAAAACCCTCCGCCATGCATCTGCTCCCATAGCTCAGGGCTACTTTAAGGGAATTCTTTGCTGCATTTCCCCCATGGCCTTTTTATGGAAGGTCCTTGAGATTCTCCAAGGCCATAGAGATCAACTAGCCCTTATGTGTGAGACGTGGTCCTCTGAGACCATGGTCTGTACCAATCCTGTGTGCTACCAGACAGCCTCAGCAGGACCTCGGGATGGGATTTGGCCTATGACTACCCTAGCCACAGGGTTCCCAGGCTATCAGTAAAAACATCAGGATTGTGGTTCCCCATGGGGTCCCCTTCAGTTATGTGGGCCTTGTGTTTTTTCTTAACTGTTAGGATGTTTAGTTATCTGGTGTCTACTACTTAGAACAGGCTTTTTTTTTTTTTTTTTTTTTTTTTTTTTTTTTTTTTTTTTTGACTTCTAGTGTTGAAGGCTGCAAGGACACGGAGCATAGCAGGTTGAAGTGGGGATGCCTTGGCTACATCCATCAAGATGGTAGGCAGCTGTAAGAATGTGCATGAGAGACTGAGCTACCGTGGGGAAGCAGAACCTCAGATGCTGTTCTCACAGATCCACAGTCTTCTAAGAGAAGGGCCTCCACTGACCCACGGACCTTGACCCGCTTCCACTTTAGAGGTTCCCTCAGCTCCCACACACTGGGCTCTAGTTCCCCGAACAGGAACGGTTTAAACATCAGTGTCAGCTCTGACTGTCAGAGTTGCCTTGGTCAGTGGAACCAGCACAAAGTCGGCAAGGGAACTCTGCTTCCTGCTGCTAAGTCTCCATCCTGAGCTGTTTCAGACAGCCTGCTAGAGGAGGTTGACAAGGTCACCAACCACCAGACCTGTGCATAAAGCCACCAGAGGTCATAGGACCCAGAAATGGCTGAAGAGGCCACATAATGACTGAGTGGGCAAACCCATCCAGGTGAGCACTGGCCCTAGGGACAGTGGCTTCTGATGGCAGCTATTGTCTGGTGGTGCACTTGTTACCTAGTAACAGGTGGCCGACAGCTGTAGAGGATGGGGGAAGATTCAGGCTACAGAAAAGGGCTAATCGCCTGAGTTTTGGAGCCTGGAGTGCTGCTGCAGGCAAAGCTCTGAGACGGGACCCCAAGTCCCTTCTCAGAAGCAACTCCAACCTGGTGCATGGAGACTGTAGGCTTCAGCTCCTGAGGCTTGGTCACCACTCTGGTCCTGTAAGGCACAACCCAGTCCCCCATGTGACGTACAAGTACTGGCTACTCCTTGAGACCACACCTCTGACATCCACAGCCAACAGCACTGCGACCAGCCCTCCCTCCCATGCTGCCTCTGGACCCTGGTGGTTGAATACTTCCCATTAGGGAGACTCAATTGAAATGTTCCTCCGCCTTGGGCAAGAGTGTTCTCCCACTATGTGACACCTAGTTCCTACCTGTCCATCTACACGACCTACTACCTCAACTAGATGCCAGATATATCTGCTGGGGTTCCAACTCTTAACTGGGGTGGTACAGGAGGGGATGAATTCAGCAGGTCCCCAGCCTTAATGAGAATAACAGTCTCCCAGTGAGTCACAACGCCCCGATGTCCCTGCAGTTTCTTCTGGGACCAGCTCCTTGGGCGGCAGGCATGATGGCACTACCTGAATTTAAGAACTGCCTAAGTCTCAGGGGAAGACAACTTCCTTGAGTTCAGTTATCAGCAGCCATTGCCGGAGTGTGCACAGGTGTGCACAGTAGCCCCTGGACAACAGGTAACACAATCCCTCATCCCCGAGCTCCAGCCAAGGAGATAAGGAAGTGGGAGCCTCCGAGCTAGGGGAGAGAAGTGCTTACCCAGAACTAGAGTGGTTGGTGTCTGGAACAACTGCAAAGAATAATCATATGTCCCTTCCCTGATGGGGTACAGGCCACAAATCGGGCCTGTACACTTCAAGAGACTGAGCCTAACTTCCTGGGGTCATGGTTCATCCGGGCATCAACCTGCAGCACAGGCAGAAGGAGGGGATCCCACCCAGGCAGGGGAATGGGGCTTGCCCCAAAACCCACGCCGTGGTCTCCTAATGCTGCTTCCGACTGAAAGAACGAGGTCTCTGGGTTCAGGTGCAGAGGAGGGACAGAGAGGTCTAGGAATCTTGCTAAAGACCTGAGGAGCATCCGGAGCAATGGGGTCTTACCTGAATACCTTAGGAGCCAGGTTAAAGCCTCCCACTGGCCGAATGGGACATGAAAAGATGTCTAGAAACCCAAAAGATTATAACAATATTTTAATTTTTTTAAACATTCCTTTGGGGAGGAAGGCACACATGCCTGCAGCATGCATGGGTGCAGAAGTAGAAGTTGGTTCTTGTCCACCGTCACGCTTCTGATGCGAGAGCACGGTTGGCAAGCCCCCCACCCACTGAGCCATCTCACCAGCCAGTGATACTCTTGTGAGCGCCTGTCAGGCACTGCTGGAGATGACGAGGTATCAAACCTAGATCCGACTTTTTTCCAGACTGTAGAGGGCAAATCACTGAGTAGGGAAATTGTTCCTTGTAGAACTTGACCATTTCCCATGCTGGAGAGTTAGGAAATCCTCAGCTTGTCTCTAAGGCATGGATGCTTCCATCTGATCAGTGACAACCCATCAGAGGAGGCTTAATGGAGAAAGCCCCAATAGAAATAACTGGGCCTGAAGCCCCTTCACACCTCTGTCAGGGAAGCCTGCCCTTAGGCACTCGGGGACCCGATCCTCAGGAATCTGTCAGGAATGACACATGAGGCCACGGTCACACTGGCAGAAACCACGATGGGGCGTTTTGGAACTCTTCTCTGAAGCCTGCCTTAAGTTGTCAGTTTCTGTCAGTTCCAACTTACAATGAGGTAGTAACCGCCCAGGTTCCCCTGTTCTATGGCAGCCATCTTGCCCTCTCTGCCCAAGACACACACCTGTAGTCCTAGTGCTTAGGAGCTGAGGCAGGGGGATTACTAATTACTATGACTTTAAGGCTAACCTGGGCTTCAAAGCAGAGATGTTGACTAAACAAATAAGGGGCTTGAGAGAGATCTCATGTTAAGAGCACTGACTGTTCTTCCAAATGACCTAGGTTCAGTTCCCAGCATACATGACAGCTCACAGTTGTCTGTAACTCCAGTTGCAGGGGATCTGGCACACTCACACACACATACAGGCAGAGCACCAGTGCACATGAAAATAAATCTAAAAACAAACAAACAAAAACAGAGCATTTTTCTTCTCTTTTGAAGGCCAGATAAGGGCAAAGCATCTACATTTAAAGCATCGTGAACGAGCTAGAGAGTTCAGAGGTTAGGAGTGCAGTGCCCTTGTAGAGGACCTGAGCTCAGATTCCAGCACCCACGTCCCAGGCTCAGAACTGCCTGTGACACCAGTTCTGGGAAATCTGGTGCCCTCTTCTAGCCTCCTAGTGACCTGCACTCATGTGCACATATACCAACAACCAAATAAAAATAACCGGAAAGGGGGGGGGGTATTAGAACTGTGGTGACACTAGCCTTTAATTCCAGCACTTGGGAAGCAGAGGCAGGGCGGGCAGACCTCTCTGTGAGTTCAAAGCTATGTAGAGAGACCTGTCTAGGGGTTAGGGGACACTAAAGATGACTCAGCAATTAAGAGCATTCTCTGTTCTTGTAGACCAAGGTTTGGTTCCTTCCCTGCTCTTAGGAAGTATAGAAATGGAACCTCAAAGTATAACTGGTAGGTCACAATCATCTGTGACTCCATCCAGGGGATCCTACATCCCCTTTTGGCTTCTGTAGGACCAGGCATGTGTGCGGTACACAGACATATAATACCTATACATAGAAAACAAAAATCAAAAACTTAAGCAACAACAGAACTCAGCTGCAGCATGACTCACTGTGGTCAAAATGCAGAGGAAGCCAGTGTTTTTAGTGACTGGCCAGAGAACTGCGGGCCATTAGTTTACTGCTGTTCCACCTTTGAAGTGTGTGTGAGGAAGCAGTGAATAAGACAACCAGATACCATGCTAAGTGAGACCAGTGACAGAAAGAAAGGAAGGAAGGAAGAAAGAAAGGAAGAAAGAAAGAAAGAAGGAAAGAAAGAAGGAAGGAAGGAAGGAAAGAAAGAAAGAAAAGAAAGAAAGAAAGAAAGAAAAGAAAGAAAGAAAAGAAAGAAAGAAAGAAAGAAAGAAAGAAAGAAAGAAAGAAAAGGTAAAGTCTGTTTTGTTTGTCTCAGATGACGAAGTCTTACAAGCTGACCTCCGACTCCAATGCTCTCCACATGAGTTCTGGAAACCAAACGCAGGCCACTGGGCTGAGCGGTCATGCCTTTGCTTTCTGAGCGTCTCGCTGACCTTACAAATCACCCACTCAGATCATAGAGTAGCTTCAGCAGGATGCTAACAGGGCTGGTGCAGTTCTGTTAGTGGGGCGCCTGCCTACGGAGCAGGAAGCCTTGAGTTTGATGTCTAGTGCTGTGTTCAAACTGGCGGCGTAGACACAGCTGTACCCTGGAGGTGGAGGCAGGGGTGTCAGAAAGTTAGTCATTCTCAGAGACGTAGCAAGTTCAAAGCCAGCCTATAATAAGGAGAAGGATCCTACCTCAAGAATCAGTGACAAGTTGATTACATAAAAAAAAAAAAATACAGATTTTTTTTTTTAGTCAATAGCATAAAGCCAAGAGAAGTAAAGCTACATTTTATAGTCAACATTGACCTGAAAATAGACATGACTATAAAACATTCACCTACACCCATAGAGAAAAAAATAACTTTACCAAATAGTCACAAGTGGAAACTGAAGGGCAAAGGCCATCCCACTACCTCTTGTTAGCAGTAAATTCTGCGCTGTATGGGTGACTAGAACAGAGATGGATTAAGGTCTTCCATCTTAGAATTCGGAGTGACTGACTTGTTTATTTCTTAAGATCAGTAAATCTGGGCTTGGGATGTGCGCCTACAATCCTTGTACTCGGAAGCAGGGGGATTGTGTGAGTTCGAGCCCTGCCTGGGTTACAGAATGAATTTGAAGCCAGACCAGACAGGTTAATAAGATTCCTTAGTGGTTTGATTGACATGTGTGGAGCACGCACAAGGCCCTAGTCAGTCGCTAGTAATGACGCACAAGATACACAAGTGTCTTGGAGATCTTTACTAGTGATCTCTTTAAAAGAGTGATCTCTTTTGATCACTCTTTACTAGTGATCTCCGAGATAAAGCACTGCTGAGGGTACTGAAGTCACATAAAGTGACCTTGGTTGTTGGTTTTTGTTTTTTTTTTAAAGATTAACTTATTATATATAGCATCAGATCCCATTACAGATGGTTGTGAACCACCATGTGGTTGCTGGAATTTGAACTCGTGACCTCTGGAAGAGCAGCCAGTGCTCTGGCCTTACTCTGTAGCTCAGGCTGGCAGGAATCTCAGTGTGGCTGATCTCAGACTTGCTGTGATCCTTCTCTCTTAGTCTCCAGAATACTGGGATTATCAGTCACCTAGCTCTAGAGTTTACCAGGTTTGGTTTTGTTTCATTTTTTAATAGGGTCTTAATCTATATTCAGATTGGCCTTAAGTTTGCCTAGTAACATATAGGCTGGCCGCAAACAGACAATCCTCCTGTATCTGCTGCCCATGTACAGACATCACAGACTTATGCTATCATGCTAGATTCCAGATCAAATGAACCTTTGAGTCACAGACTTGTCTTTGCAGTAGACAACGACTTCACTGCAATGGCTTGCTTTATCCTTGTCGACTTGACGGGTTTTACAGTTACCATGGAAACGCATCTATGTGCGTTAGGAAGACCTTTTCAGAAGGTTTAGAGCTGACAAGGGAAAACCCACCAAGAATATGGGTGACACCATCATGGGGTAGGGTCCCAAACTGAATTAAAGGGAGAATGCTGGGAGGGGGCATGGCTCAGGGGACAGATGCAAGAACAGTGGCCTGAATCCTGATCCCAGCACCAATGGAAAAGCCGGACGTGGTCAAACGGTGCACTCTGGATTCAGCGAGAGACATTGTCTCAGAAGTAAAGGAGAGAAGCCACTGGGGAAGACACCCCCAACCTCTGGCCTCTACACACATCTGCATGGGCAAGTGTACCCCAACACGCACTCACATCCTGAGCACCAGCCTTCGCCCTCTGTACTTCCTGACTGGATGTAGCCTGCCCCGCAGCACCCCCAAGGCTGACAGCCTGCCTTCCCCATGCCAGCATGGGAAACTGTACCCCTGAAACTTTCAGCCAAAACCAAACCCTCCTTCCCTCAACTTGCTTGTCTCAATATCTCTTAAAACGTATTTTTATTTCACGCATGTGTTTTGCTGTCATGTATGTGTGTGAACAGTGTGCATGCCTGGTGCCTGTAGATGCTAGAGGTACAGATGGCTAAGAGTTATGAAACTGGTCCTGGGTCCTCTGCAAGAACAGCCAGTGCTCTTACCCACTGAGCTATCTCTCCGCCGTCAAGTTACATCTTGTTAGGCACTTGTTTACTTTCGTGATGAAAGAAACTACAATGGTAACAGGGTTAATTTTCTGAGAGAATCGAATCGTCATGAACACGTGCGCCCAAATATATTAAGCAAATTTTAAAATGAGAGACCAAAATGGCAAGAGATTTCAGTAACCCATTTTAGCTATGGTGCCAGATCACTGGGATGAGAAATCCACGAGGAAGCAGTACCGTGGAGCAGACGGACCGCTAAACCCAGAGCGTTCACTCGGCAGCATGAGGTAGGTCTTGTCAAGCACGCACGGAACCAGACTAGAGATCCTGGCGCTAAATCCATGTGTCTAGGGCCAATTAATCCTCACCAAGCCGGTCAAGTACACACACTGGGGGAGGGGTAGTCGCTCCAATAAATGGTACTAAGAAAACCGTGGGTGTGTGCGAGACCCTTATCACCCTAAACTCACTCAGAGTGGATTAAGGACTTAAATAGAAGGGCCCATACTGAAGCTAGAGGACACGGGGCTGAGCAGAGGCCTGGGTATGGGATGCGAGCTGCAGCCAGCCATCAGTTCCTTCCAGGTGAGTCAGGTTTCCTGTTTGACAGTCCTCTGTTAGTGCCTCTAGAGAGGTCGGCCCCTTTGTTCTGGCACTTTCACCCTTTGTAATTTTATGTGCCTGGACTTTGTTGATTTCTTTTTAGTTACATTTTTATTTTTGTGGCTCACAATAGGTCAGAGGACAACCTGCAGGAGTCTTCTCTCTTGCCACCATTTGGGTTCTGGGAATTGAACTCATGTTGTCTGGTTTGGCGGCAAGAGCCTTTGCCTCCGAGCGGTCTCACCATCCTTGTTTCTCAGACAAGTATCATACCCCAGGCTGACTTCAAAGATGACTTTAGGCAGAGATGACCTTGAACTGATCCTCCTGCCTCTACTTCCTGGGTCCTGAAATTACAAGCCTGGGCAACTTTGCCTGGTCCCCCTCTGGCTTCTGATTATCAACGGTCTTTATTTCCATGTGCTGTCTTTTTCTTCGTATTTAATAGAGGATCTGCGGACAATGTTGACCTCAGTCTTGACTTTTAATCCAATCCTAACAGTCTTTATATTTTATTATTTATTTATTTATTTATTTTTGTTTGTTTCTGTTTGATTGGGATTTTTTTGTTTGTTTATTTGATGTTTTGTTTTTGTTTTTATGTAGGATTTCTCTGTGTAGCCCTAGTTGTCCCAAAACTCACTCTGTAGCCCAGGCTGGCCTCCAACCCAATGATCCACCAGTGTCTGCTTCTCAAGTGCTGGGATGGAAGTTGTATGCCACCGTGCCTGGCAATACTCTTGTCCTTTTAAAATATTACATTCAGTGTGTGTGTGCGTGCACATGTATGTGTGTGTGCATGTCTTTGTGTATGTGTGTGTGCATGTGTGTGCCTGAATGTATGTGTGTGCACATGTGCATGCAGGAGCCCAGGGATATTGGAAGAGGCATCGGACCCCCTTGGAACTGGAGTCATGGATACTGTGAGCCTGTGGGTGCTGAGAATCAAGCGTGGTGCTTCTAACTGCTGAGCTCTCTCTCCAGCCCCATACCTCCTCTAATTGGCACACTTATACTATTGATGTTCAAAGCAAGTGCAGGTGAGCACAGCAGTGTGTACCTCAGACTTTGGAGGTGGAAGCTGGACCACCAAGAGCTTGGGGGGTCATTCTTAGATACATAGCGACCTGTCTGAAAAGGAAACACACAAACTAAAATGTCAAATAAGATGCCTCCCTAAGACAAGCGAGTCTGAGAACCGAGGTGCATTTGATATTGTGGGGCTGCAGCGTACTGCCCACGTGCTCTTCCGCCTGCTTCAGTGATGTTTTTGACTGTTCTGTGTGATCCAGCTTCCCTCCATGCTGGCGTTTGCCTGTAATTTGCAATACACATTCACAGCTGATGCTTGCCAGTCCCCTTTCAGATAGCTCTTCTCTCCGTGGGGTGAATGACTTATCCAAATCGCACTGATCCAGCCCAGTCCTCAGACTGCTGTTGTGATGGCTTTGTGTGTCCGTGTGCGCACAAATGTGTCTACACAATGCGTACAAAAGCTAACATAATTTAACACACTGCTGTCATTGAATTCAGGTAGCACGTTGGACTGAAGCCGGGGGAATCCACCATTATAAGACTAGCCTGGTCTATAGCATGAGATTCTTGTCTTGGCTGGAAGGAAATAAATGATGGAGAGAAAGAAGGAGGGCTGGAGGGACAGCTCAGCCGTTAAGAGCACTGCTCTTGCAGAGGATCCTGGTTCAGTGCCCAGAATATACATGGTGGCTCACAGCTGCCCGTAACTCCATTCCAAGGGGATCTGTCACCCGCATCTGGCTTCCCACATCCGTCACCCACATCCGTCACCCACATGAGCTCCCAGCTTAGAATATGCACATCATAAAGAGACCAGCATGCTGTCTCAGCAGGGAAAGGTGCCTGCTGCCAAGCCTGGCGACCTGAGTTCGATCCCTGGGACCCACATGGTAGGAGGAGAGGACTGACTCACGCAAGTTGTCCTCTGACCTCCACACAGATGACCTCTGACCTCCACACTGATGACCTCTGACCTCCACACTAATGTGTGTGGTGGCTCATGGGTCCTACTTCCCAAAGTAAATTAAAAAAAAAATTTTTTTTTTAAGGCTTAGAGGTCCCATAACCAAAGGAATGAGCTGATGTAATTTCCCCTCTGAGACAAACCACCCATGAAAAAGGTGTTCGGGTCACAATGGTGCGATCCGAATAGGAGCTGAGAAACTAACAGTTTTTTTAAAAGATTTATTTATTTTATTTATATGACTACACAGTAGCTGTCTTCAGACATACCAGAAGAGGGCTTCAGATCCCATTACAGATGGTTGTAAGACACCAGATGGTTGTTGGGAACTGAACTCAGGACCTCTGGAAGAGCAGTCAGTGCTCTTAACCACTGAGCCATCTCTCCAGCCCGAAATTAACAGTTTTAAGAAAAGATTGGTCACATTTCTGTGAAACCATCAAGATGTTAATGCTAATTCCTTCTAATTTTTTTAGATTTATCTATTTTATGTATATGATTGTATTGTAGCTGTCTTTCAGACTCACCAGATCCCATTACAGAGGGTTGTGAGCCACCAAGTGGTTGCTGGGAACTGAACTCAGGACCTCTGGAAGAGCAGTTGGTGCTCTTAACCGCTGAGCCATCTCTCCAGCCCGTTAATTCCTTCCTGAGGGCTGGGTTTACAACTCAGTTTTGGATCCCTTGTCTCACAGGCTGGAGGCCCTGGGTTCCTGGTACTTGAAAAAGAAATTGCTAATCAGTCAGTAATGCAAACACAGCACAGGTACCGATGGAAAGGACTGAGATACGTGGGGTCCACTGTGCATTGTGGAGGTTTGGGGGACAGGGGGAGCAGCCAGCATTGGTTCACACTGATGTTACTGTAGACCCAGAAAGGCTGTTTTCTAGAAGCTGGAAAGACAGCTCAACTGTTAAGACCTCTGGCTTCAGCTCCCTGCATACAGTGCCTCAACCAGTTTCAGGTATCCTGGTGCCCTCTGACCCCTCAGGGCACTGGTCCCGCTTGTGATTCACAGACAATCACGTGGGCAAAACATCCATACACTTAAAAACATATTTTTAAAAAATTGCTTTCTTTTAAACGGTGACTCACCTGGCATAGCAGAGGAGCCCTCACTTTAATGGGATGATTTGATGGCGTTGAGTGTGTCCGTCGTGGGCACGGCCACCACCTCTCCCATTCTTCACTCCCAGAATAAAGCCCTACACCACTAAGTACCGACTGCCATCCTCCTTCTCATCCCCAGCAATTACGAATCTGTTTTCCATTTCTGTGGGAAATTGCTGCCTATTCGAGGCTGGCTTATTATGTCATTTTCTTTTGTGTATATTTGAATTATCATCATTAAAATATTTACAGCTCACAGCATC
Organism: Micromys minutus; assembly: GCF_963924665.1. Lineage (NCBI taxonomy): Eukaryota > Metazoa > Chordata > Mammalia > Rodentia > Muridae > Micromys > Micromys minutus. The sequence goes on from NC_137969.1 coordinate 252,698,739, forward strand.
CACTTCCTGGATCACTGAGGTTGTTTTGGCTGAAAGTAAAAAGCAAAGTTCATGCTGCACCCAGGTGCACGCACACACATGCACGCCTGCACACATGTGCACACTCACATGCACACTGGTACACGGGTGGGGGTAAGTGGGGGGTGGGCACGGATGAAACAAGACAGCAAACAGAGGCTGGAACGGTCCCCGAAACAGGAGAGCACAAGGCCTGAGTCTTGACTACAGCAGAGGTTCTGGCCCCACCATATGCTTTCCGATGCCATCTTTGGGGATTACCTGGCCTAGCGGATGCTCTTGCTGCTTTTTTTTTTTTAATATTTCTGCTTTTTATAAAATATATATATATATATATATATTTGTTTATTTTATGTATGAATACACTGTAGCTGTCTTCAGACACCAAAAGAGGGCATCAGATCCCATTACAGGTAGTTGTGAGCCACCATGTGGTTGCTGGGAATTGAACTCAGGACCTCTGAAAGAGTAGCCAGTGCTCTAACCACTGAGCCACCTCTCCAGCCTCTGCTCTTGCTGCTTCCTGAGTGGCCCCCATCCTATGTGCTCATCCCTCCTCTGTACTCTGACCCCCACCCCCAGCATCCTAACCCTTACCACCTACATCTCCTCCCTGCACACTTGGCATCTCCAGGACTCTCACCTTTGCCGCCTGTGCTGGTCTGAATGTGGTGAAACTGTTTAGGAAGGACTGTCCCAGCGGCCATGCCTGTGTGCCTGCTGCCATGCTCCCTGCCACAAGGGTCATGAACTCTGACCCTCTGAAACCGTAACCCCCTGATAAACTGTCCTGTAAGTTACCTTTGCCATGGTGTGTTTTACCAGCAACAGAAAAGAAACTAAGACATCATCCAATGCAGGGACTGTGAGAGAGACGTCTGTGTCCTGGGGACAGGACTGATGCTTAATTTGCCTCTACTAAATGCAAGCAGGCAAAGGCTGAAGTTCACAGGACGCTGACCCTGACTTGGCCCCAGTCTCTGGGATCTGTTTGTTAGATTAATTGTAGGCGCTTAAACTGCTGATAGTCAGAGAAACAGGAAAAGGAGTAGAGAGGAAACTATCAAGAGTGGGGTTGCTGGTGTGAGTTGTCGTGGTAGTGGAAGAGGGCGGGGCTGTGGTCTCCCGAAGCCCTGAGGACTCAAACAGAGACACTCTGCTGGGAGCTTGGGAGACTGGAATGCCCAGAGAAATGTGCACAAAACCAACCAATGAGACTGCTCTTCTGCCTTTGTCTTGAGAACTTGACTCAAAAGTAGTGGACAAGGCTGCCTGGCAGGGGGCTTTTAAAGAGGACAGCATCCAGGGTACCAGCGTTACTCCTGCTCTGTAGTGACAGAGGGAAAGGGTGCAAGGTGTGCAGTCTGCCAGCAAGTGCCCTCACACACTAAACCCTCTCCTCGGTTGGAACCAAGGACTAAGTTTATAGCACAAGGGTAGGATAGTTCAGTGGGTAGAGACCTGCCACCAATTCATTCCCGGGGAGCCACATGTTAGCAGACTGGAAACCTACTAAAATCTCCTCCTCCCCTTCTCCTCCTAGACGTTTAATCTAGCAATCACAATTGTTCTAAAGTCTGTCTGATCACTCCAATGTCTTAGTCTTCCCTGGACCTGCTTAAAGATTTGTTTTCAGTGATGTATGTATCTGCGTGTAGGTATGTTCCCATGAGTGTCGCTGTCCTTGGAGAACAGAAGCATCCGATTGGATGGACAGGCTGTTGTGAGCCACCTGAGGTGGATGTGGGTAAACCGAACTTGGGTCCTGTGGAAGAGCAGCAAGTACCCTGCACAGCTGAGCCACCGTCAGCCCCTGTCATGTCATTTTTGTTGTGTTGACACTTAATGCTTGTTACAGAAGTTCTGGATTATACTCTGTTTAGAGCTACAGTTCTCTGCGCAGTGAATGCAACCCCTGCCAACCACTCTGTTGACCTGAGGTCGAGCTCAGCTTAGCCTTCTTCTTTTCTTTTCTTGTTCTCTTCTGTTCTGTTTTCTTCTCCCTCCCTCCCTCCCTCCCTCCCTCCCTCCCTCCCTCCCTCCCTCCCTCCCTCCCTCCCTCCCTCCCTCCCTCCCTCCCTCCCTCCCTCCCTCCCTCCCTCCCTCTCTCTCTCTCTCTCTCTCTCTCTCTCTCTCTCTCTCTCTCTCTCTCTCTCGCCATGCCCCGCCTCCCTCATGGTTGTCTGCACACGTTGCTCAGCTCCTCCTGCCTTCCTCTTGGAGCGGATGTGGGTGCCCACTGCCTTCTTGACGAACCTGAGTACGCGCTGTCCTTGGACACTTTGAACAACTCCGTGGCGCGAAGCCGCCCACCTCCCGGATCACGTCACTCACGAACTCGTGCGCTCGGTGAGGCGCCCGCTCTCTATTCCTGACATTCTTCGTCCCTTTGTGGCCCTTGTTGAGATCCACGGCCATGGGGTCGCGCAGGACCATGGCTGCTGCTCTCCGATGGGGACGCGGCCTGGACAGGAAGCGCTTAGCCTTTTTCTTGATGGCATAGCACTCTCTCCCCAGGCGTAGACACATCTTCTGGGAATGTAACTAAAGGCTGGGATTTCATCAAGGTCTCTCCACTTCAGTGGGGCCCAAACTCCACGCCCATCTCTGCTGAGTTTGTGGAGACTTTCGGCTTCTCCCTCTACCCACGAGCAGATTAAAGGGTGCCAAAGCGCTTCCCAGAAAATTTCAAGTAGGCCTTGGGATGCCTTTTCGGAACAACAAAGTGCTTCAAATCCCAACCCCCACAGCATCCCGAACCCCAGGTTTCTTGGGCCCCCTCTCCACACCCAGCCCTCCACTGTGCCTTACCTGAAGGTGGCAACCATACTTTCCAAGCCTTAAGAACTATTGCCACCAACCAAACACATACCCAGACTGGACCTAGCCCCCCACCCCTCCACACACATGTAGCAGATACACAGCTCGGTCTCCATGGGAGTCCCTCAGCAACTGGAGTGGGGGCTATTCCTAAAGCTCTTGCCTGTCTGTGGATTCCATTCCCCTAACTGGACTGGATCTTCTCCCCTTGTCTGGCCTCAGTGGGAGAGGATCCGCCTACCCCTGCAGAGACTTGACATATATCAGGATAGGAGGATACTAAGGGGGACCTCCACCGTCTCAAAGGAGAAAGGGAGGGAGGGATGGAGGGAGAGATCGTGTTGGGGGCAGGCATGGGTCAGTGATTAGGATGTAATGTGAATAAATAAATTAGGGGGGAAAACTGTTGCCCATGTTTTAAGGTCTTTGTGGTGGCATTTTTATAGGAAATAAGAAACCTTTCTTAGAGAACCCAGCAAGCCTCTTTCATTTGTTGGCTAGAGCCAGTCAAACATGATGCTTATACCAGTCACCGGCTCAGCCACTGCTCACTGGATCAGTCTGGGGCTGGGGGGCGGGAACCATGTGATGGCTAGTCTCCGTTGTCAACTTGACTACATCTGGAATGAATTAAAACCCAGAAGGTGGCAGACTCACCTGGGAGGGATTTTTGCCTAGTTAGATCATCTGAAGTGGGAAGATCCACCTCTGATCCGGATCTTTGGGGGGGGGGGGGAGATCTGTAGTGAGAAGTTTGGAATTTTGATTTCTTTTAAAAAACACAGAATGGTCTGCCTCTTGTTCCAGGAGGGGCATGATTTTGCCAGCTGCAGATACTTTCTCTGAGTGTGTGACATTTGGAATTCCAGGGACTTTTTAGAGGTTATATAAATGCCAGGACCCCAAAAGGTGGTGAGCTATGCTGGAGTGATGGCTCAGTGGTTAGAACACTGGCTGCTCCTCCAGATGGTCCTAAGTTCAATTCCCAGCAACCACATGGTGGCTCACAACCATCTGTAATGGGATCTGATGCCCTCTTCTGGTGTGTCTGAAGACAGCAACAGTGTACTCATATACATTACATAAACAAACAAACAAACAAACAAACAAATAAATAAAATCTCTTTTTAAAAGGTGGTGAGTTATGGGTTAGTTGGGTTGTGTTGTTGGTTGCTGGTTGCAGTTTGTGTGGGTTTGTAAAGTACTTGTGTGCAAACAGGAAATGAAACATTCTGGCAGCAAAGATCAAACTTGCCCCAAAGAACTTGACACCCTAATCATCAGGAAGGACTGTAATGATAATATTGTCCCCTTTCTGGCCCCTGACCTTATTCAGGGATCTCTTTTCTTTCCCCTTGTCTTAGTCAGGGTTTCTATTCCTGCACAAGCATCACAACAAAGAAGCAAGTTAGGGAGGAAAGGGTTTATTCAGCTCACACTTCCACATTGCTGTTCATCACCAGAGGAAGTCAGGACTGGAACTCAAGCAGGTCAGGAAGCAGGAGCTGATGCAGAGGCAATGAAGGGATGTCACTCACTGGCTTGCTTCCCCTGGCTTGCTCAGCCTGCTTTCTTATAGAACCCAGGTCTACCAGCTCAGGGATGGCACCACCCACAATGGCTGGGCCCTCCCCCCTTGATCACTAGTTGAGAAAATGCCTTACAGCTGGATCTCATGGAGGCATTTCCTCAACTGAGACTCCTTTCTCTGTGATAACTCCAGCTTGTACCAAGTTGACACAAAACCAGCCAGTACACCCCACTATCCTTTTTTTCTCTCCTCTCTAGTGTTAGAGGGCTGGAAGGGTAGAAGAAGGAAGAACCCACAAAACAACAAAGACCTTCCTCTAATCTGGGCCACGCCTTCTGCAGGCTGATGGTCATGGGAGAAGGAAACTCCTGCTCTTGCCTTGCTGGCCTTCACTGGTGTAACAGCCTCCGAGATTCCAGCAAATACTGCAGACCAGCTGAGACATCCAGCCTGAACAAGTGAGCTACTGGATTCTTGGACCCTCTGTTCATAGGCAGCCATTGTTGGACTAACCGGATCACAGACTGGAAATCGCTATAATCCCATTTCTCCCTAGAGATTCATTCTGTAAGTTCTGCTCCTCTAGAGAACCCTGGCTGGCACAGACCCTTCTTGGACTGTGCTCCTGTGTGTGTTCTGACCTTCAGAACATTTGATGACTATATACCAGAGCCCTGATGGGACATGCATGCCTCTCTGTCCCTGACGTGCCTTATACTTACTTTATCTGTGTACTTTTGTCTCTCTCCTCTAGAATGTGTATTAGTCACTGTTCTGTTGCTGTGAAGAGACACTGTGACCAAGGCAATTATTATGAAAGAGGTTTTATGTTTGTTTATTTAAATATAGCATTTATCTGTGTAGCCCTGGCTGTCTTAGAACTCCCTCTGTAGACCAGGCTGGCCTCAAACTCACAGAGATCTGCCTGCCTCTGCTCTGCCCCCAAAGTGCTGGGATTAAAGGTATATACCACCATCACTTGGCAAAAGAAAGAAACTGGTGGCTTGCTTACAGACTCAGAGGTTTGGTCCGTTATCATCCTGGCAGAGAGCATGCCCACACACATGGTGCTGGAGCAGCAGGTAAGTATTAATCCTGATGCACAGGGGGAGGGAGGGAGGGGGGAGACAGGTGGGGGAAAGGGAAAGAGACTGGGATTAAATTAGCATGGGCTTTTGAAACCTCAAAGCCCACCCCAAGTGACACAGTTTCTCCAAAGCCCCACCTTCTCATCCTTCTAATCCTTTCAAATAGTGCCACTCCCTGGTGACTAAGCATTCAAAATATGAGCCTATGAGGAATATTCGTATTCAAACCATCACAGAATCAAAGGTTTTGATGCATGGACCTTTGTTTTAGCTACAGCTATTTTCCACAGCACCAGGATTCCAGGCTCACAGCAGGTGCCCAAGAAGTTCTAAGTGAGTAGATGGAGCATGAATCACATTCAGAATGGGCCCAGACATCAACACCTTTTATCCCCCACCAATGCTGGGCTCCATGGCAACAGACTCAGAGAAAAATCACTGTTCTTTCCAGAATCCACATTAAGTAGATAAACCTGAAAATTCAACCAGACTCTGCTGGCAAGAGAGAGGTCAAGGGATGAATAGTCAAGAAACGTTAAGTGCCCCCTACCAGCACACACGGCAGCAAGAAAGGACAGCCTTCCTCCCTCTCCAGTCACCCTCAAAAGCTACTCGGTCCACTTCATGCTATTTGTGAGGCAAGAAGGAAGGGCTGATAGGAAAGACCCAGGCCAGTGTCAGGGTGAGTACACTGGGTAGAATGGGAGAGCAGGAGTCCCCTGGTCACCAAGGCTTATAGGGTACCTACAATTGACCCACTCAGGTACAGACACCCTTGTCAGGTTCTGGATTGAGTCCTGTGGCAGGTGAGACCCAACCCTGTGGGTACCAGGGTCTAGACTGAACAGAAGCAGGCCATCTTCCTTATATCTTTGGCCCAGCCAGAGAGAGATAAGCTGGAGGGTGGCCCTCCCATGCCAGAATCTAAGATGCCAAGAGGACATAGCCAGAGAGCTAGGGTGCAGCCTAGGAGTCTGCCTTTGGCACATGAGCTGCTGTCTGGGGCTTTTGGGAAGAGAGCCATGTGCTGCAGTTCGGCCATGGTAAGGGAGGAGGCAGGAGACTGCACCTCCTCTATTGTGTCCTCCCGAGAGCTCTTGGCGCGCCCTGCCAGCAAACAGAGGCTTTGAGCCAGAGTCTCTCTTGTTCCTGTTCCAGTGACTTGTGGGTAGCTGAGGCTGGTGTGCTGACGGGCCTGTAATTCCAGCTCCTTCTACTCACACGCCCAGAGCTAGAGTTCTCTGAGGCCCTTGGACTGTGACTTCCAGAAGGACTGCCCTATCCTCTCTGGGGGTATTCTTAACCCCCACCCCGATGGCCTTCCTAAGACCTAGTTCTTGGGCACCCTAGATCCATGGGTGCCGACCCTGTGGAGCCATGCACTAGGCTCCTGCCCCCGAAGTGCCCTGTGGGTTGACGCTACAGCCCAGCGTCCGGCTCTGTATGCCCAGACTTCATAGCCCTGAGGTGGCCGCAAGTGCTGCTGGGAGTTGCTCCTCCCAGGGGCTCTAGAGTTCTGACACTTCAGGAGCACCAGCTAGCGTTCCGTCTGCTCTCAGTGAGGCTGCCTCTTCCTGTCCCTACTGCCGCAGCTCTCTGGCTCCTGATCCACACTCGACTGGACGTTGATAGTGTTTCCTTTCCTGGCTGCCCTTTGGCCTCCAGCCCTGGGACCACCCCCTCCACTCTCCTAGTGCTACGGATGTGTGGCGAGGAACCGCAGCAGGAGTCAGCTGCCAATAATTCTCCCTTTTTCCCATTCTAAACCATTCAGACGGCAACATCTGCAAAAGGATGGAATAGGCCATGCTGACAGCAGCCCTTCTTCTGTCTTTGGCTTCCCAGTGGCCTCTCTCTCCTGCTTCCTGGTCCTAAGCGTCCACCCTGGCTCTGCCTCCCTGGTAGGCTGAGCCTTGGACCTTGGCCTGCTACCCCCGGGAACAGAGCCCGCTGCATACTGGAGCCGGGCACACACGCACACTGTCATTTGCAGAATTCTGATCAATTTAAGCAGAGAGGTTCTTACTGAAAGGGTATTGCATTCCTCCAAAAAAAAAAAAAAAAAAAAAATTGAAAATGGAATTACCATATGGTCCAGCAATTCCTTTTCTGGGCACATGACCAAAAAAATTGGAAGCAATTGAACTGAAGGCATGGGCCAAAGAAGACAGCTTTGCTCTTGTGCTCACAACACTTGGTAGGCAGAGACGACCCGGGAGTACGTCCACCACAGAATGGAGGGGCTGATGTGGGCTAACAGGACAACGGAGTATTATTCAGCCCTAGAAAGGAAGTAATTCCTGACAAGATACAACTCGGATGAGCCAGCAGATGTAATGTGTCTCATAGAAGAGATGGGAAGCCAGGCAGATTGGGACACACCTTTAATCCCAGTGCTTGGGAATCAGAGTCAGGCAGATCTCAGTGAGTTCAAGGCCTGCCTGGTCTACAGGGACCAGCCAGAGCTACACAGAGAAACACCATATCAAAACCCAAAATAACACCACCAATGAAAAGAGAGATAGAAAAGTGGGTAGTAAATATGCTTTTTTTTTAAATAATAAAACTATCCCAGATGTGATGGACAATATTAAGTTAAAAATCCAAGAATCTCACTAAACACAAAGCAGGACCTCCATTTGCCAGACAGACACAACAAGCTGTGACGGGGGTAGCTGTGCTGGGGGCATCTGTGCTGGGGGCATCTGTGACTGGGGGCAGCTGTGCTGGGGGCAGCTGTGCTGGGGACAGCTGTGCTGGGGGCAGCTGTGACTGGGGCAGCTGTGCTGGGGGCAGCTGTAACTGGGGCAGCTGTGACTGGGGCAGCTGTGCTGGGGGCAGCTGTGCTGGGGGCAGCTGTGACTGGGGCAGCTGTGCTGAGGACAGCTGGCATCTCAAGGAAGACCCTGAGGAGGGAGGCTGCCAGTATGGTACATAACTCTGCCTCCAAATGGAGCCCTCAAAATGAAGACAAAAGAGCATTTTCTAAAACAGAAACTGGAACAATCATCAGATCCTCACTATGGGGCTGGAGAGATGGCTCAGTGGTTCAGAGCACTGCCTGCTCTTGCTGAGGACCCAGGTTCAATTCTCAGCACTGTTCCAGAGGCTCTGATATCATCAGGTACCACGTCTGCCTGCCAGTGCACAGACACACTTGCAAACAAAATACATACATATTTAACACATTTTTTATCCAAAAAACCAAGGGGAGCAGGGAGAGAGAGATGGAGGGAACAAAAAAAAGAAGGGGAGAGAAAGGAAGAAAGGAAGGGTGGGAGGGAGGAATGGAGAGAAAAGGGGAGGGAGGGGAAGAAAGGGAGGAGGAGATGGGGAGAGAGAGAGGGAGAGAGAAGGAGGGAGGAAGGGAAGCAAGAAAGGAAGAAGGGAGGGAGGAAAAGAGGGAGAAAGGGAGGGAGGGTAAAGAGAGATGGTCTCAGGAGTATCATCTCAGATCTATAGGCAACTGTCTGTGCTTGTGATTTGAACAGGAAGGGTTTTGTTGTTTTGTTTTTAATGAATTTTTAGGATAGCATAGAAAGTAATGGGCTTGTTTCATCCTGACATCTTCGGGTGTGTGTGTGTATGTGTGTGTGTGTGTGTGTGTGTGTGTACTTTGTTTTCATTCTTTATTGTAACTGAGAGACCTTACAAAGAGTTACAACAAGCTGGTAAAGAGGATAGTTAATAAAACTGGTAAGAGAGGCCCTAAAGAAAGGCTGGAACCGTGAGTGCAGTGCTGGGGAGAAAGGAGGGCTCAGTGCAGAACACTCGCCCTGGGCAAGAAACAGGCCTTCCAGAGCCTGGGGCCGGGAGCCACCTGGAACTAGGGAAGAAACTTGACAGAGAGGGTAGGTAGGAAATAAGGGACTCATGGCTTCTGCAAGGACCTCTTGAAGAATGCAGTGTCCCTCCTCCGCCCTCTATTGACTGTTCCAGCAGGACTAGAACTAAGTTCTTTGGTCCAGCACCGGGCAAGACAAAGACAGTGCTGAAGACGACAGACTGTCAGTCATGTATTCGATACTACTGTTTCTTTTTCTCTTTCCTCCCTTTTCTGAGACAGACGGTTTGTTGTTGTTGTTGTTGTTGTTGTTGTGTATTTGGTTGGTTGGTTTGTTTGAGACAGGGACTTACTATGTATCTCTGGCTAGCCTGGAACTTTTTAAAATAGGCTGCGTAGACTAGCTGGCTTCAAACTGATACAGATGCTTTTGCTCCCCACCCCCCACTGGAATTAAAATTTGGCAACATGGCAAGGTGCCTGAAATGTGGTCCTAAGATCTTGAACTCTCTCTCCAGCACCCCTGGAGGATGACCTTGAACATCTGATCCTCCTGCCTCAACCTTCCAAGTGAGGGAATTACTGGCTTACACTACCACCATGTTCAATTTTGTTTTCTGGTGTTTTCTTATTGTTGTATTTTCTTTTTAAAACTTCTATCTGTCTGTCTGTCTGCCTATCTATTTATCTATCTATCATGTATCTATTTAGTGTTTTGGAGGTCAAAGGATATGTTGGTTAGTTTTTGTCAACTTTATACAAGCTGGAGTCATCTGAGAAGAAAAAAGTAAGAATTTCCTCCATCAAATTGGCCTGTAGGTAAGCCCGTGAGAACATTTCTTTACTTTTTAAAATGTTTTATTATACATTATACTTATTTTACTTTATGAGTGAGTAATATTGCCTACATGCATGTACACCATGTGTGTGCTTAGTGACCATGAATGTCAGAAAGGGACATCAGTTCCCTTGGAACTGGAACATGGATGGTTATGATCCACCAGGTGGGTGCTGGGTATTGAACCCAAGTCCTCTGTAAAATTAACAAGTGCTCTTAACTGCTGAGCCATCTCTCTAGCCCCCAGGAACATTTTTCTGGTTAATGATTGATATGGAAAGGCGCGGCCCACTGTGGGCGGTGTCACCTTTGGACAGGTGGTCCTGGGATGTATTAAAATTAAGCTGAGCAAGCCATGGGAAGCAAGCCAGTAAGCAGCATCCTCCATGGCCTCTGCTTCAGGTCCTGCCTCCAGGTTCCTGCCTTGGGCTCCTGGCCTGAGTTCCCCCAGTGCTGGACTGGGACCTGGGACATGTAAGCAAAATTAACCCTTTCATCTCCAAGTTGCCTTTGGTCATGGTCTTTACCAGAGCCATAGACACCAAACTGTGATGGAAGATAGCTTGTAAGAGTCAGTTCTTTCCTTCTACTGGGGATCAAACTCAAAACATCAGGCTTCTCAATGAACACCCTTACCTAGTGAGACACTGGCTCCATACCTGCCTTTATATAGTGCTGAGAATCCAACCCCTGGCCTCATGCATGCTAGGTAAACACTCTATAAACCAAGCTGCATCTCCAGTATGTTTCTGATTTTCTTTTCTTTTTTTTTTCAAGATTGATTTTTATTATTTTAAATTATGTATATTGTGGTTAGAATAAAACTGACTCCCACAGGCTCATATGCTTCAAAACTCGATCTCCAGCTGCTTGAACTGTTTGGGAAGGATTAGGGGGTGTGGCTTAGATGGAGGAGTGTGTCATTGGGTGGGGGTAGGCTTTGAGGGTTTTTTTTGTTTGTTTGTTCTAGTATGAAATATTGTTTATTTAGGGCATAGGGAAGAGAGTTAAGGAGAGAGTAAAGATAGAGAAAGACAGAGAGAGAGAGGGAGAGAGAGGCCAGGAACACGTGGAGAGAGGGGGAAAGGAAATGGAGAGAAAAGGGACAGAGAGGGAGAAGAGGCAGAGAGTAAGAGAGTAAAAGAATAAGAGGGACTTTGAGATTTTTAAAAGCATCCTTTCATTCCCAGTCTCTCTGTGCCTCATGTCTTGAGATGTGTGCTCTCGGCTATAGCTCCAGCACCATGCCTGCCTGCTGCCATGTTCCTTTCCTTGATACTAAGAATCCAGCCCTCTGGAATCATAAGCCCCAACTTAGTCCTTTTCTTTCAGAACTGTCCTTGCTCATGGAGTCTTATCACAGCAATAGCAGAGTCTGTGTGTGGATATGTGCAGGTGCCCTCAGAAGCATGGCATAGGATCCCACTGAAGCTGGAGTTAGGCAGTTACGACCTGCCCAAAGTGGGTGCTTCACACTGAACTTGAATCTCAGAAAAGAGAACACTAGCCAGGTGTGGTACAATTCTATCATTTGGAAAGCTGAGGCAGGAGGAATGCCACAAGTTACAGGTCAGCACGGACGACATAGTGAGTTCCAGGCAAGCCTGGGCCACAGAATGAGACCCTGTCTCAAAACACACACAGAGGACACATGCTCATGCTGTGGTGACTTTCTAATATAAATGTGACAGATGGGAACAGCACTCAAGGCAGAGCCAGTGAAAAGTCACTGTTGCTATATTTTACTTGAAGTAATTTGATTCTAATTCTGAGTATGCTGGGATAAACTCAAGTTTAATCTCTGGAGCCATCATTAAAAATATCTGTAACCACACACATAATAAGAAAATTACAGAATACTGAAAAGTATCAAATCAGCACAAAAGAGGCGAAGAACAGCTGCAGACAGAAGGTGTGGAGGAGGTCAGCTGAGTCACCCGACTCCACACTCCTACTGAAGGTAAAGATCAGCCCAACTTCAAACACCTGTGGTTCCTATTCTTGGGCTGCTGAGGCAGGAGGATAGCAAGTTTAACAGGTTGTTGCAAAACCAAACAGAACAAAGACCGAGCACATACTCAGTGGCAGAGCATTTGTATAGCATTTGCAAGTGTTTGTGTCTAGTTTCCAAAATCACACGCACCATACACAACTACACAAGTGACCACACACATACACAAACACACAAGTGAGTACACAATATACAAGTATTCAACTGAGCACACACGTACACAAGGGAGTATGCTGTCTTCAGACACACCAGAAGAGGGCATCAGATCCCATTACAGATGGTTGTGAACCGCCATGTGGTTGCTGGGAATTGAACTCTGGACCTCTGGAAGAGCAGCCAGTGCTCTAACCACTGAGCCATCTCTCCAGCCCATCTAGATTTTTAAAGGTGTTTATTTTATTTGTATTTGCTGTATGCGTGTATATGCAGAACATGCCTAGTGTCTTTGGAGTCTACTAAGGGACTTCAGATCCCTGGCACTGGAGTTACAAGTGGTTGTTCGCTGTCATGTGGGTGCACGGAACCAAACCTGAGTTCTTGCAAGAACTCTTACCTACTGAGCTTCTCTCCAGTCCCAGATTGGTTGGTTTTTTTTGTTGTTTTTGTTTTTTTTTACCTAGCATATTGCTGGGTGTGACAGCTATTCTTAGTTGTCATCTTGACTGCATCTGGAATTAACTAAAACAGAAGAGGCTGCGTAGACCCCATGAGGAGTTTTGTTTTTCTGAATTAAATAATTTGAAATAGGAAGAGCCATCTTTAATCTGGATCTTTTGAGGTGGGAAGATCCACCCTTATTCTCAGCCGTACTGTCTGCTGGCAGCCTATAGGGAGGACATGGGAGACAGATGCTTGCTCTCCTTGGCAGGTCCATCATCCCTTCGCTTCTTTGGGATTCCAGCATACACCGGAGACCAGCTGAAACATCCAGCCTGGTGGACTGAACAGCTCCTGGATTCTCAGACCTCCCATTGGTAGACAGACATTGATGAACTTAGCTCATAATTGTAAACATACATATCTGTACACATACATATTACATTATACATGTATATGTTCTGTTCCTCTAGAGCCTGGCTAATATACTAGGGATGTGGCTTAGTGGCAGAGCGCCTGCCTACCATGCATGTGGCCCCCAGTTCAATCCCCGGGGACTGAAAGAAAACCAAATAGTAAAGAATAAGGCTCTGACACCGCTATCCTAAAGATATATTGTATCTACTTGTCTCATTTTTATTTTTCTTTGACACAGAATGTAATGTAGCCCAGGCCTGCCTTAACTTACTATGTAACCAAAGATGACCTTGGACTTCTAATTTTTCCAATTTTCTGCCTGCACCTCCCAAGTGCTTTAGACAGCCTTCAGCACACCTAGTTTACATATTAAGTACTGGGAAGGGAACCCAGAGTGTTCCGAAGCACTGTGTGTGTTACAGCCCCAGTTCAGAGACAACACAGAACGCTTGGAAGGGAAAGTATGCAGAAAGACTTCCATGCAACATTGGAGCCTGGCAGCTGGCTGTCTGTTAAGTGTTGCAGGAAATAGGCTTCCAGGCAAGCACATTGTAAGAGACTGGAGAGAGAAAGCTCTGTACAATAGAAAGGTCAGCTCATCAGAAGGATGCCACAGCTATGAATATTCATGCCTCTGTAAGAAGCTTCAGAGAACAGGAAGCAAAGGCTTTGGAACAAAAGGGAGGCAAGAATGAGTCGGAATTGCTGGTGATTTTAACACCCCACTCCTAGCACTGACAGAAAAGCTAATGAATAGTGCTGGCTGCTAAAGCACAGACCCTGAGGGCGTGAGAACTGGCCTGGTGCCCCCCCCGCCCCCCCCCCCCGCCAGAAACCCTTGGCTTCTGGGGGCTCCTACCATGTTGTTATGTCTCTTCCAGTTACGGGACCAGGTAGAACCTGGGCTTCAATTGTGGGCAGCTTTGTCAGTACAAAAGCGGTACATCTGCTAAGGTTTCCAGATGCTGGCCCAGTGGAAGGAGAAAGGCTTGAGGGACACAGGTTGGGTTGGGGGTCATATGCTCCAACCCCACACTAGCCTTTGGCCAGCTAGTCAGCTTCTGCAGCAGGAAGACCTGTACCTCCCAGTGAATACAGCCTCAGCGCAGGCTTCTAGCACCTGTCCGGGTCTACAGGCGCCTGGTGCTGTGGGGTCCAGCTCCAGGCCCTGAAGCCGGTTGCTCTGGCTCGCGGATGAAAAGCCCCGAATCTCCGGCCAAGCTGGAAATAGTCACAAGGGTTGATATTTTGAAAACATGAGCTCGACGTCTGAGAGTGTGGCCTGGGCCTCTACCCGATGCCTGGCGCCCCGGTGGCTGTGTTTTGGTGAGTGAACCTTTTTAGCAAGCGGAGCAAGTCACTTAAGAAGTTTGAGACTGAAAGTCCAAGAGGCAGGAGTCTGTTCTCATCAGCCCTGTGCTGTTCCTAGAGCTTGCTACAAGGCCTTGGCTTGGTGCCCTTGTTTCCCAAGCCGGCAACTTTACCCCTTCACAGGGATCTTGCTTGGTACCTTTCCCACTCAGTTCTGGAAACCTCAATTCCAGGGAGCCTAGTCCTCTGCTGACCCCCAAGTCTCAGGTCAGTTCCAGCTCCTGCTCTCTGCCACGTTCACCTTACTCCCACACATGAGGTCAGGTCCATGGCGCCCAGGGTGTGTGTGAGGGTTCAGCTTGGACATAGCCCCAGCTCCAGCCCTAGAAGCCAAAGAGCTGAGATGGGTTAGGCTGGCCCTTCACTAGCTCTTGAGTTGGTCACTTAGTTGTACTGTGACCCAGCCCTTCCTCCGTCTGGGAAGCTCATCAGAAGTCATGCATTCCCACCCCTTTCTAGAGTCTACTTGCTTATTCTGATCCCACCACCTGTGACATAGCCAGGCAGAGCTGCTTACAAGGGTCTGTCTATTTTTAGCCCCAAGGATGCTATAAGCATGTCACCCCAGCACACCGCAGCTTCTGAGGCCCTGAAGACCTCTCTTCCCCGGGGCGTGCTGTGACTGTCACATGTTCCTTCAAGGCCCAGGAGAGGGAGGGAGCACCTAGCCCCATTTTCACTTCTGCAGCAGAAGTCAGCCCTGCACTGCCGGCTCTGGTCCAGGGCCTGCACCCCAGAACTGGCACCAGGGTTAGACAAGAATCTGGCCCTGAACTCTCCAAGGTGCTGCAACAGTGACCTTGAAAAATCTGTGTGAGCAATATTGGGGCTCTGTGCAGTAACCCTCACAGGGAGCAGCCTGCTCCCTGAAGACTCTGGACTGGACTGTAGCAGCTGGGAACCTGCCCTAGCAAAGCTAGCCTGAGTCAAGGAAGCTCCTGACCCCACGCTGTGTAGAGTCCCTGATGCCACTGTGTTTCCCAAAGTCTGAGCACCGCCCAGACACATCTTGAAGAGCTAACCTCTGGACTGGACCCTGGGGAAGCGCAGGGGGGGCTGGGGGGGACAGCATTGCAGGCTTCTGCCTCTTAGTACTTGTCCCTGTGGTGGATGGGTCCAAACACTGAAGCTTCCGCTCCCTGAATGTTCCAGGAGCTGACATCCCTGTATGGCTTCCCTCCCTCCTGGCCGCCTGGCTGAGTCTTTCTGGCTAATCACGATGTTTGTTTTCCCAGAGCAGGTGGGGGCAGGGCCTGCCATCCATTAGCCAGCTTGTGCTGCAGCAGTGGCTGAGTGCATGGGAGACAGAACATTCTGGTTTTTGCCTGAATTAGGCAGGAAGCAGCAGGGAGTGAGGTTGGAGAAAATCTATGCGAACCCAAAGGCAGGAGATAGGCATCAGCAAGTCAAAAGTTGTACTAGAAATCAGCAAATGACATCTGGACCCCAGCTCCTGGTTCATAGAGGCTTGTGACTGTTTCTTAACTGGTCTTCCCTCCCCCACCTGATTCGAATATATCTAAGCCATGGCAATTGTAAGGACCTTCTTAGAAAGCTGGAGACCTGGGCTGGAGAGATGGCTCAGTGGTCAAGAGCACTGACTGCTCTTCCACAGGTCCTGAATTCAAATCCCAGCAACCACATGGTGGCTCACAACCATCTGTAATGAGATCTGATGCCCTCTTTTGGTGTGTCTGAAGAGAGCAACAGTGTACTTATATATAGTAAATAAATAAATCTTTAATTAAAAAAAAATCTGGGGACTCTCTTAGAAAGCTGGGGACCTCTTAGGAAGCTGGGGACCCTCTTAAAAAACTGGTCATCCAGGCCATTCTTTGGGAAACTCAGAGAGGTCAGAGAGATCTGGCAAAAACATCTTAAGAAACAGGAAGTTAATTCGGGGGAATAAGGAAAGCCTGGGTGGGCCACTAAAGCCTGGTGGCAGGGGTGATCACCTCTGTGGGTACGAGGTCACTGTCCTGGTGGGAGTGAAGAGAGACCCTGGTGTCTCTCTCTTGGGCAATAAGGCGATTGGAACAGCAGACCCCAAGGAATTGGAATTGTCATGAGAATCTCATGCTGGGGGAAGGGAAGGGCTGAGACTGGCCAGAGTGGAGTTTATCTTCCTCACACTTCTGACAATTGGCTGAACACTGGAAGCCAGGCGCTATAACAAGACAGGCCAGTGAAGGATGAACGCACCACGGCTTAACCAGGACTTCTTAAGGCAAGGCCTATTTACAGTCTTAGGGCTTTAGTGCTGTGAACAGACACCATGACCAAGGCAACTCTTATAAGGACAACATCTAATTGGGGCTGGCTTACAGTTTCAGAGGCTCAGTCCATTATCATCAAGGCAGAAACATGGCAGCATCCAGGCAGGCGTGGTGCAGGAGGAGCTGAGATTCTACATCTTCATCTGAAGGCTGCTAATTGAAGACTAGCTCTCAGGCAGCTAGGGTCAAAGTCTTAAGCCCATGCCCACAGTGACACACCTACTCCAACAAAGCCACACCTCTGAAAAATGCCATTCCCTGGGCCAAACATATACAAACCATGATACTTATTTAAGGTAACCCGAAGGCTAGGTTCCCCCATGATGGCCTGGAGTCACTGGACTGCTTTATTTATTCCTGTTCCCAGTGTGGCCACACTGAATGAATCTCCTTTTTCTGCTTTCCCTCTAACGTGTCTCTTTAATTGGTGGATTGAGGAAAGGTGGCAGAGCCTAGCCTGTTAGAGCCTCTGGGCTTTGACCCTAATTCTGGTAGTACCAGGGCTAGACCTGCTGGAACATCTTAGCAAGACCCAGTCTTCATGGGGCATAAACGACAGTTTTGAGGAGAAAGATCCTAAGGAGAGGCTCACAGGACACCTGTTGGAGCCCGCAGGAAGGGACGGGTACCTGCCCGTGACTGCTGGTGCAGGGGCGAAGGTGTCCTGGGTCTGTACTCCCTGACACTCTTGAACAATTCTACCTCTTATCAGAAAAATCTATGGCCATCTCACTTGGTGATTCAGGCCTATATTCCAAGCTTCTTGGGAGACTGAGGCAGGAGGATTGAAGCCAGCCTCACTTAGTGAGGCTCTGTATGAAAATAAAAAAGAAAAAAGAGAGCTGGGGAGATGGTCCAGTAGGTTTAATGTACAGTACTAGGGAAAAAGAAAGGAAGGAAGGAAGGAGAGAAAGGAAGGAAAGAAGAAAGGAGGAAGGAAGGAAGGAAGGAAGGAAGGAAGGAAGAGAGAAAGAGGAAGGGGAGCAGTAGTCAAAGAAAGGGAGGAAGCTTGGGTCTGAGATCCCAAAGCCACTCCTGGCCTGGTCCTGTGTGTATGTCTACCACATCTGTGCAGAGGCCGGGGCTCAGTACAGGGCCACTGTGAGTGCAGACTTGGGCCCTGCTCAGGCCGAGTTCTCAGCAGCATGGCCTCTTGGGAGGACGGTGAAGTGACTGATGCAGTGACCCACAGTAGAAAGGTCTGAAAGGCACACAACCTTCCCAAGAGTTTAAAGATCAGTAACCCCATGGATCCCAGGGCTCTGCTGCAGGGCAGGTGGGAAGACTCCTGCCCTGCCTGGGCCAAGCCCGGTAGGGACCAGGCTTCTCCACATCAGGATGAGGAGATGGTCACCAGGACAGCTGGCCAGGGCTCAGGTGGGGCTCCCTGAGGATTCACTGGGGTCTCTGGAACAAGGCCATATGTCAGTTCATTCCAAAGCAGTGCACAGGCTCCATTGTAGGTTTTCCTAGAACTGTCCCTGTCAGTGCGGAAGATGGACAGAAGGCTGGAAATGGGAGAGAGGAAGGATTTCTAGGAGGACACACTAGAGAGCCAGGATTTTGCCAGAGGATGCTGCACACACATGCACACGCACATGGGCACACTAGCTCCTTATTGGAGGGGCGGGGCTTCCGTTCTCTTATTTCTGAAACAGAAATAATGTACCCTTCCTATTGGAGTAGGGATTAGGGAAACTGTGGGATAAACCCAGGAGGCCCTCCTGATGGAGGAGGTTGCCATCATTACTGTCAATAGCATCCACTGAACAGAGACCCTCTCTTTTCAGAAGCACCGTGTGGCTTCTCTCTTCTGAGTATTCCTCAGGACCCAGGTTGAACAACACCTCTGTGTCCAGGAGGTGTCTTGCCAGGCTTCCTGCCTACCCTTTCTCTCCAAGAGTCCAGGCTGCAAGCATCTGGGTGCCTCTAGGGGTCACGTGGAGCTAAAGGGCAGAAGTGAGACCGCAGCCACACCCTTCAGGGAGAGCCTTTTAAAACCCCAAGTCCACATGGGAAAGTGAACATTCATGACTTTCAGTTTTCCTTAGTTCAAAGTGAAAATAACTTTATTGGGACCCACAGCCAAAAGTACCGTGTTCACAACAATAACCCCCAAGACTGTTTCCTGCAAACCTGGACCTGGCACTGAGACATTGGCTCTCTTGAAGCACAGCTGAGACCAGTGGCTTCTCACCGGTCTTCTGGGTCAGGGCCCACAGCATGGCTTCAGCCTGGGCTTTGGATACATGTGGGTAGGAGGTGGTACAGAATAAAGAGACCCCAGGAGAAGAGGAATACCCCCACTTCACACACACACACACACACACATACACACGTGTGTGTGTGCATACACACACACATACACACATACATGCATACACATACACGCACCCCACATGCGAGTGCACACGCGCATACATGCAAACATGCACGCACACACACATGTGTGTGTGCATACATACACACATACACACATACATGCATACACATACACGCACCCCACATGCGAGTGCACACGCGCATACATGCAAACATGCACGCACACACACATACACACACACACCTGCTCTAGTCCTTGGTAGCATCATACCCTTTCTGGATCATGGTCAGCCAATGGGGTTGTACATGTAACTGTTGGTAGAGTTGCTTAGCATCCATGGAGCTCTGGGTTTAATCTCCTATACCACATAAAACTGGGTGTGGCTGTGTTCTAGGGAGGTAGAGGCAAGAAGATTAGGGTAGGGGGTTCAGGATCATCCTCAGATACATAGTAAATGTGAAGCTAACGTAGGCTACGGAGACTCTGCTTCAAAACCAAATCAGACCAAACAGATCAATCAGGGTTGAGCACCACAGCCCCAGTATCATTGATCGTCTCAGTGGTAACCCTATTCTGGGCCCACCCTTACACACTCTGTCCCCTCCTTCAGGTGACTCTGCCTTGGGCCCTTCTGCACCCACCTGCTCCACTTTACCAATCTGTTTCTCGGCTCCATTCCGGGGCACTGTGGCGTCTAGCTCCTTGCCCTCTAACGATGACTCTGGCTCCAGAAGCAACTGGCCCACTGCGGAGTGGGAAGGAACGGGCCATAATGAACGTCGAGTTAAAACACTGCCTTCTACTATGCTTGGGTTTAAGGCAGCGGTTCTCAACCTTCCTGATGCTTCGACCCTTAATACAGGTCCTCATGCTGTGGTGACCCCATCCATAAAACGATTTTCATTGCTACTTCATAACTGTGATTTTGCCACATATGAGTAGTAATCTAAATAGCTGATATGCAGGATATCTGATATGTGACCCCCGTGAAAGGGTTTTTTTGCCCCCCCCAAAGGGGTCATGCCCCACAGGTTGAGATCCAATGGTTTAAGCGGTCTACACTGAGGACAGCAATTTCTTAGGTGTCTAACCACACAGGGTGGCCATAGAAAAGAAATTTTCCGGTTTCATCCCATCCTGCCTTGCAAGTATCTCTTGCGGTTGCTCATCTGTCCCAACAGTTAGCATCGTGTCCGTGCATAATTGTCAGAGAGATCTGCAAAGCTCCCCGCACGCACCAATAGGATGCCAAAGCCCTAAGACAGCCAACACTCAGAGTGCGGTATCTGACTGACTCTCGAAAGAAAAGCTCAGGGTGTGTGACTCAGCACAGTCAGCCTTTCTTTCCCTTTTCCTGTTGGGCCTCACCACAGCCTCACCCCTTAGGACACCTCCAACAGGGGGTCACTCAGAGGACCTTGATACCCTGGCATGGAGAGATGCCTGGCAAACTCCATAGACTGATGCTGCAGGATTTCCAGAGGCGATGAGCTCACTGTGGTCCAGTGAGACTGAATTCTGCATCCTAAGTATAGCTGTGGCTGCATGTCTAGAATATATATAAACCCGTATTTTGGGATTGGCCAATGGGCATCGGCATCTGGTTGACCTGTCTGTGCATCCGCAGACTGCTGATATATCGGGAAGGTCGGTGACTTGGCCAGTGAGGCCCGAGAGAAGAAGAAAATGAGTTTAGAAAGCCCAGGATGTGTAAATCAATCTGGTGGCAGAGTGCAGCATGGGACAGTAGCCCTGGAGTCAGCTGAGGACAGAAGAGTCAAACAGCCTTTCCCCATTTATTTAGATAGGTGAAACTTAGCTTTAATTGTGGAGCAGAATACTGCAGGAGATATTTTCAGAGAGAAATGAGGTCTTAATAATCTAGGCTCTCCTTATCAGTCCTCAACTGTTACATCTTGAAGTCTCTGCTGGAAAAGCACAGCAGTAGCTGTGGAGGACCTTGGAGTCTGAGCTGAGGAAGCCGATGTGGGCGGGGTCCTGAGCCGAGGAAGCCGATGTGGGTGGGGCCTTGAGCCAAGGAAGCCGATTTGGGTCTTAAACTCAAGGGTGAGAGGGGAATAAGGACCAGGAATTCCAACAATGGTAGCTGCAGTGGGGGAAACTGAGGCAGAGGTGAATGCAGACACCGGAATTCAGGAGCCTGCCTGGTGCCTGCGGAGGCCTGAGAACTGCTCCCACCAACCTGTCTCATTACTGGAGTCAAAATTCATTGCAGAGCTGGAGAGATGGCTTAGAGGTTAAGAGCAATGACTACTTCCAGAGGTCCTGAGTTCAACTCTCCAACAACTATACGGTGGCTCACAACCATCTGTAATGGGATCCAATGTCCTCTTCTGGTGCATCTGAGGACAGCTACAGTGTCATTCATGTACATTAAATAAATAAGTATTTTTTGAAAAAGCTCATTGCTGCACTCTGAAACCAGGGAACTCTGGCTTCTGGTGGGGAGGTCACGTTTGGAGTTATTTTATCTTGCAGTACCAAGGACTGAAGAGATGACATTACTTTTTCTCTTTTCTGTTCTTTTCTTTGCTGTTGTTTGTTTGTTGAGTCAAAGTTTCTCCGTGTATGCTGCTGGCTGTCCTGGAATGCACACTGTAGAGCAGGCTAACCTCGAACCCAGAGCCCTGTCTGTCTCTGCCTCCCAAGTGCTAGGTATTGAAGGTATGTGCCACCAGATTTAGCTTCATCTCTGGCTTGTGATCTTTAGTGATGTTTAGACTCACAGTGTCAAGAGCCTAAGGGACCTTGGCAGTGGCTTTTTGTCTGTCATCCCTGAGATCCCTGATGTCATACTCCCTATGACTTAGCTTCAGGATCTCCTCCCCAGAGAGAAGGATATGGTGCTAGCTCAGGGCCTTAGACTCTTAAAGGCCTTCTGGGAGGTTGGAGGCAGGGGAACCAATGGCTTCTGCTAGCCTTTCCTGTTTGGTGTGAAGCTGGGGTATCCACAGGGAAGGGTTCTGACAGACTTCTCACATGCCTAGCGGCCATTTTTCTTTCCTGACAATTAGTCCGAGGTCACAGTATACCTCTCAGGTTCAGGCTGTCTCAGCAGGCTTGTTCTGGGAGTGAGAATACACTTCCAAAAGTAAATCACCAGGGAGGCTGAATTAGAAACTTTTTGTGGAAACTATCTAATGTGCCTAATGTTCTTAGTGGGAGTTTTTAACTTTAGTTTCTCCAGAGGCTCGGATGATAGAGGCTTAGACCCCAGGGTGGCACTGTTTAGATGTGGTGGAATCATTAAGAAGCAAGGCCTGGTAGGAGGGCACACACCCACACCAGGCCTCCAATGGGGTATCTGTCTTCTTCTCTCTTTTGTTCCCTGGTTGTGACTTAGATAAGATTCAGAATCACCTAGAACCCCAGCCTCTGGGTGTGTGTGAGGGATGAGGGGCCCATCAAGGGGAGGCTTAATTGAGAAGGGAAAATCTACCCTGGGCATGGAAGGGGACATTCCATGTGTTTGGGGTCCTAGACTGAGGAAAAAGATAGCAGAGTCCTGGTGTTTACAGTCCTATCAGCTGACACATACCCTTGCAGCCAACACTAGAGCAGCCAGCTTCTACCTCACACGGTAAGTCAAAATAAGCCTCCACAGGCCCCCAAGCAACAGGATCAATCAATGATAAACCAAACTTCTAAATCCGTGAATCAAAACAAACCGTCCCTCTTTACAAACTGAGTCTCTCCTGTGTGTGTTGTTGTGGGTGAAGGCTGAGACGGGTCTATCAGTGGACTTCTCAGTCCTCACAGATTGACAGTGTTGGCTAGCCCGTCAGCTCTGGTGAGTCAGCTGTGGTCAGACAACAGCGATAGGAGGATGCTGAAGAGCGCCAACGTGGCCTTGAAGCTCCACTTCTGTTGTTGGGAATGGTACCCAGGGCTCCGTGCGTGCTAAAAAAATGCACTTCTGAATTGTACTATGTATCCCCGTCTCCTCACTATGTATCTTCCTGCTTTGCTCTCCCAAGCTTTGGAATTAAAGGTGGCTAATACCACACCTGATCTGTCAGCAGCATCTTGAAGAGCCATTCTCTCACCCTTTGGCTCTGGCTCACTTGGCCATCATGGTTCTGTCGTCTAGCGACTCACAACATTAGAGGCCATCTTTATTTCTGTTTGTTCATCTTTTTATGTCTTCACACACACACACACACACACACACACACACCTGCCATCCTTTTGTTTCTTATTGGCTAGGATTGGGTCACATGACCCATGCTAAGCCAACAATAGGATAATAGATCCAGTGTCTGGACCCCAGGGTAAAACTGTGGTCTTGGAAGGAAGGAAAGAAGGAAGGAAGGGAGGGATGGAAGGAGGGAGGGAGGAAGGGACGGAGGGAGGGCAGATCCTCAGTGGATCTGTCCCTAGTATCTTGTTCCGTCAAAGGCCTTGTAGAAAGCTCCATCTCTAATCTGTCACAGCAAGATCCTCAGATGCTTTTGGGCCCTGTCAGGGCCTGAGACAGCCCAAGGTCCCAGTATTCCACTAAGAGGAGAAATCTAGTAAAGCATCTCAGGCTGCCAGTCTGCTGAGTGTCACAGAGACCACCTGTCACACCATCCTGTGTCTGGAGAAGCTGTGGCTTTCTGAAGCTGGCCCCCCTCCTCCACACCCTTGCCCCCCACCCTTTCAGTCCAATCCTGTGTGTGGCCACATTCTCCTTAAAGTGCCCATCCGGCCTTGCCTGGCTCCCTGGGAAGTGTGCTACTGACTGACTCACTGGAGCTCCCTTAATCCTCATCTGCTCCAGTTGCACTGTTCCAGAGCTGGGCAGAGGACTACACTGGGTCCCACGCAGGTGAAGAAGGTTGGAAATCTCTCCTGGAGCTAACACGCTGTCCTGACCTTTCAGATGCATGTCCCTCTTGTTCTATTGGCATCTATAGGCAGCAGCTCAAATCCCGCTGCCCAGGCTGCCTACCTTGTGCCTTTCTGGTCATCCAGCTATGAACATTTGGCTGTTTCTGCCTCTTGAAGTATTGCCAAGGGTGCTGGTCTGAGCACCAATGTGTACACTTTTGTGTGAACAGAAGTGTTCTGTCCTTCTAGAAAAAACACCCAGGAATAGGATTGCTGGCCAAGTCATTCTGACAGGAAGTTACTTTCAGGGGTTAATGGGTGGCATCAGGGTAGCTGTGTATGAGGTGGGCTGTCCCCTCACCACACAGGTTGGCCAAAGACCTGTTGTTCTACATTGGTTTCCACCGGAGGACCTTGTCATTTAAGGATCCTAAATAGCCGTAAGCCCAGCAGAAGGAACAGTTCTTTGACATTGGTCTTTCGGGAGAGATGAGGTTGCTTTTTACCAAGGACATAGAAGGGCTAGGACTCAGGGTAGGAAGCCCTCAGCCCCACTGCTGGATCAGGCGTCAATATCACTATAATTTTAATGCCAATGCCACTTTATCCTATTGGATCCTTTTAGCCTTGAAAGTAGATCTTCGCTAATTCTAATAAGAGCCATGTATGGATTGGCCAGAAATTTAATGGCCTTTATTAAGCAGCTAATAAATATTTACTACAAATCTCATTGCACCATAAAATTGAAAATGGTACCGTGGCATGCTGGTTGGGCTGTGAGGTTGGAGTTGGGCTGAGCCGCAGAGGCCGGTGTTTGCTATAACAAGAGCACATTGCTTGCCAGAGCTTTTGATCTGAGTTTGGTTGGTTGATCCAGCAAGCGAGCGCTCTTCCAGGGCTGCCTTCCGTGGCAGTTCCAAAACAGTTCTCTTGGGTTACCCGAGGAAAGCGTTTTCCACAAAGATGGCTCATAAATTAACGGAGAACTTAGTGGATTCATAACTTTTAAATTGTAGATTTCACCTCCCCTTCTTGGTCTCTTAAATTCACTATTTTTTTTTTTTTTTTTAACTTCTCTTAAATCTG
Organism: Micromys minutus; assembly: GCF_963924665.1. NCBI lineage: Eukaryota > Metazoa > Chordata > Mammalia > Rodentia > Muridae > Micromys > Micromys minutus. The sequence continues at coordinate 252,723,732 of NC_137969.1, forward strand.
GAAATGGACCGTGAGCTGCATTCTCAGAGAGATATATACCCTTGACATTTCAAATTTTATGGAAAAAAAATCAGCAAAATTCCTCAAATGTGTTGAAATGTACTTGGCCACCCCAAGCCCCTCCCCGCCCCCCGTGTGTATGTGTGTGTGTACATGCATGCCCAGTGAAAATTTAATTCTGGGTAAAATCTTATATATTGAAATATTTATCCAAGGGACCCCCCCCCCCAAAAAAAAAAAAAACCTTCTGCAGTGATTAGCTTCTCATTCACCTAAGCTTTCAGGCAGGCTCTCCAGCTCTGGTTTGAAGTATGTCCCCTGGTGAGTGAATGACCTGTCCTTTACAAACTCAAAGTCAGTCTCAAGGTTAAAAGCATGCTCTGGAAACCTTTCAAGGGCTGTGCCTGTCTCTTCTGTATTAGGCAGAGTTCTGTGGAGGAACAAAACCAATAGACAGTGTATATATTTTTAAAGGGATTCAGTGGGTTGACTTATACAGTAGAGCTGGGTAGCTTAGCAGTGACTGTCAGCACCGGAGAGCTTGAGACCCAGTAGCTGCTCAGTCCATAGTTCCAGCGGCAGCAATGGGGACAGACATGTTCACCAGCAAGTGAAGGCAAGCGACATTGCTTTCAGACCCTGGGCTACCTGTTGGAGGGCACTGCTCCCTCTGGAGAAGGGCTCCTCCCTCAGTTGATTTTCTCTGGAAATATCTTCACAGACCTCCCCAGGGCATCTCTTAGTTGATTTCAGAAACCTTTAGTTGACAATCCATCAAATCTCCAGAATCCCTAAAGGTTCACTCTCTGGCTAGCCACAGCCTCTTCTTTGGTGCTGGTAGCATCTGTGTGAGGAGCAAGAGGGGCACCAAGGACCAGGCCTTAATATGCAGTTATCAAGAATGAATGGGGGCTGGAGAGGTGGCTCGGTGGTTAAGAGCACTGACTGCTCTTCCACAGGACCTGGATTTGATTCCCAGCATCCATATGGAGACTCACAGGAGAGACACCACTCTACCCACCTCTGTACTGCATGTATGAGGTGCACAGATGTAAATGCAGTACAAAGCCAAAAAAGTGTGTGTGTGTGTGTGTGTGTGTGTGTGTCTCTCTGTGTGTGTCTCTCTGTATGTGTCTCTCTCTGTGTGTGTCTCTCTGTGTGTGTCTGTGTGTCTCTGTGTGTGTGTGCGCGTGTGTGCGCAGACCTTTGGGCCAGGTTTCTGAGCAGGGCACCAGCTTTGCTGAATAACACATTCAGGAAGTGCTTTCCTTATGCAGCCGTTGCCTGGTTATGTATGTTTGCAGTTTAGGCTCATTTGGGTCCAGCTGGCTGCTCAGTGGTTCTGACAAGACTGAGTTTTATAGGAGACGGTGCAGGCTTCTGCCAGGTGTACACTGCTCACTGGGGCGCCTTAATTATCCTTTGAGATGTCACTGAGGGCTGGTGACCCTGTGTACGGTTTCCATGTCATTAGAGAGAGGACACCAGCACACTAGCTCTCTCCAACATATGAATACTGTGATAAAGTCTCAAAGAATTATAAGTGATATTATTAAGTTATTTTTTATGTACATGGGTGTTTGGGCTGCATGTATAACTGTGGATTACGTGTGTGCAGTGTCCTTGGAGGCCTGTAGAGGGCGTTGAATTCTCCCCAGGGAGAGGTTTCAAGATAATTGTGAGCTGTGTGGGTGCTGGGAATCTAACCCTGGTCCTCTGACAGACCAGCCAGTGCTCTTACGACCAATTTCCCCAGCCCCATTTTTGATAGATTTTAAAGTAAAACATTGTTGTTAAATGCGGAGAGAAAATGAAAGCCACATTCTGAACAAAACATTCTTATTTTCTTAAATCTTAACTTTTTTTTTTTTTTGTCTTTGGGGATCCAGAGTATTCCCTCAGGAACATTCATGTCACTTAGCTTAACCACCCCAGAGACTGGGAAGAGGATATTAAGGAGGAGGCCTAGAGACCCACGACATCCTGCCATGGTGGCCATGGATCTGAGGCCTGGTGGTACATTCTTTATATTTAGAGACATAGAACAAAGAACTTATCCCAATAGCAAAACCTCCAAGCTGAGGTAGGTCCCCTAATCTTGGTTTTTCAACCATCTGTGAGGAAAGTTTTTAGTTTGCCATATACTCAAAAAGAAACAGCAAGGGAGAAAAAGCCATTTCCTGGAATTAACCTGCCTGAGGGCCCCAGGGAGTACCTGGAGGCCTCTCCTTGGCTGGTGACCTCCTGAGGTAACCCTTCCCCAGGTCTGCTTTTTGGACTCCTAAATGTCTTAGGATGGCTGGTCAGCCAGCCATAGGGCAATGAGAGTCTGGATTTGCCTTTGCAACCAAGGCAGAGAAGAGAAGGATGCATTACTTCGGGCTGTGTTTAGATCCCACACTGGAAACCATATATCTCAGTATGGAAGGGTCAGGAACCTGGAGTTCCTATGTACCAATGCCACCATTGTCAGAGTCCTACACGCACAGGTCCTGCAAACTCCAGGTCCTCAAGAGCTGTAGCATCTTGGGATTCTAGTTGCCACCGAGTTTATTACAGTTCACAAGTTTCAGGGGCTGAGACACAAGACAACCTGGCTGCTAAGAGTGTCTTTTGGATGGGGACAATACAGGACCAAACAGAAACCTGGGCTTTCATTGTCTTTCTCTTTCTCCCTCTTTCTTCCCTCTGCTTCCTCATCCCTCCTTCCCTTCTTATTTACGTATTACTGTGGATGTGTGTGGCAGATGTGTGAGGTCAGAGGGTAACTCTCAGGGGTCTATTCTTAATGTCCACCATGTAGAAGTCTGTCCTGTTCCTGCCCTTTCTCTGCACACTCCAGGTTACCTCCAGCCCCTTCACCTCTGTAGGAACTCTAGGATGATGAACGGATGCCATCACATCAGCCGGAATGCAACAGGCTTGTCCTGTACCCCTAAGCCATCTCCTCTGCCTTCTTTCTTTGTTGGTGTGGTACTTGCTAAGAGCCCAGACTGACAAGATCTCCTACCTCAGCCTTTCAGGTAGCAGGATTACAGGTGTGGGCCACCAAACCTGGCTCTTGGGTTCTTTTTCTATCTACTACACTTGACTGAGAAAAAGGAGTGGCCCAAGGCCCCACCCCCATCTTCAACAGCTCCTTAAATCACCTCTTAAGGCGATAGTCATTAGTGGTAATGACAATATGACAATGCAGGACATGCTCTGCAGATGTGGGTGCCATAGATGTCCTGCAGTGCTTTCTGACTTCCTGTGATGTAGTAAGAAGATGGGAACAGGAGCTGGAGAGAAGGCTCAGCATTTACGAGCATGAGCTGCCCTTTGAGGACCTAATTTTAATTCCCAGTACCCACATGGAAGCTCACAGTCTTCTGTAACTCCAGTTCCAAGGGATCCAACACCCTCTTCTGGCCTCCCTGGGCAGCAGGTATGCATGTGGTACACAGATGTATATGCAGGCAATATATGTATTCACATAAAATAAACATTCGTCTAGACAGATTTTGAGACAGGGTCTTTCCACATAGCTCTGCTGTCCTATTAAAGAATTTTTATATGATATATTTTGATTTTTTAAAGATTTATTTATCTATTATATTATATATAAATACAATCTATTATATATAATATATACAATCTATTATATATAAATAGATTGTAGCTGTCTTCAGACATACCAGGAGAGTGCATCCCATTACAGATGGTTGTGAGCCACCATGCGGTTGCTGGGATTTGAACTCAGGACCTCTGGAAGATCAGTCAGTGCTCTTAACCACTGAGCCATCTCTCCAGCATAATCTTATTCTATCTCTTCTCCCAGCTCCTCTCAGTTCCTCCCTACCTCCCTACCTGCCCAACTTTATGTTTTTTCTTTTTTTCAACAAAAATAGAAAAACAAAAAATAAAATCAATACAAATAAACTAATTTAAAAAAATACAAAAAACAAAAGCAAAACATTGTACCAAAATAAAAAAAATCACGGACTCTGTTTTGTGCTGGCCAACTATTTCTAGGCACTGGCCCTACTGTAGGGCCAACAGGATGTGGTTGTTAGGCCCAGTGAAGCTCCAGTGGAAAAAACTGATTTTCCCTTTGCCATTGGGTGTCAATAGCTTCTTGGGTAAAGGTAGCACTTTGTGTGCCAATCCGGCATGAACATGTATAGGACTTGTGTGTGTTATCACGAGTTCATATTTCTGTGAGCACTGTCATATCTCGGAGACATTCTCTTCACCTCCTCTTCCACACAGATCCCTGAGCCTTGAGAGAAGGAGAGGAGGGCTCTGATAAGCACAGCCCACTAAGTTGGAGTGTTCCAAAGTGTCTCATTCCATACATTGCCTAGTTTCGAATCTCTTTGTTTTTGGTTTTTAAGAATTATTTATTTATTTTATGTACATTTGCATACCACAGCTGTCTTCAGACACACCAGAATAGGGCATGGATCCCATTCCAGATGGTTGTGAGCCACCATGGGATTTGAACTCAGGACCTCTGGAAGAGCAGCCAGTGCTCTTAACTGCTGAGCCATCTCTCCAATCCCTTGAATCTCTTGTTAATAAGCATCTACTAAAAGAAGAAGCTCCTTCTTGATGAGAGGTGAGCAATGAATACTCTGGATTGAACCCCAGCACCCTGTGGTAGCTGTGGGTTTCTAGTTGTACGGATCGGGGGTGCCGGAATGTATTGGAAGTAGGCTGGAAGGACAGCCCGACAGCTAGGAACAGCTAGGGAGACCCACCAGGAACAGCTAGGGAGACCCCAGACTCGCCAAGTTTTTAAACACTTAAGAGGGTAGAAATGATTCATCTGTGGTCTGCAGTGGGAGGTGTTCAGGAGGGACAAGGGTAAGGTCATCCAATGGTAGCTTCCTAAGAGGAAGGAGAGAATGGTAGGGACTTGCAAGTCTCCTGGCTTTAGCCATACAATGCCTTTTGACACTTTGGGACTCAGTGAGCAACACTGGATGTGACCCTTCAACCTCACACCTCCGAGTTCGGGAGCCAGGATAAGCCTCTTTGTGGTAAAACTTCTCTAATCTATGGTGTGTTCTTTGCAATAGAATGTGGACTGACCCGCTATTCTCAAGAAAACTGAGGAACACCCATGCTGGCCACACCTACTTATGTGACTGGTATCATCTCAGAACCCAGCCCAGGCAGAGCCTCCAGGAGGAAGGGGCTCCACTGTGCAACCTGATCAGGAGAACTTTGGTGTGTGTAGGTGGCTCCCTCTTCTACCCACTGGCTTCTTCACATCCAGTTCACTTAGCCAGATATTCTGAGGGCACCCAGGACTTTCCACTATGGATGATGACGTGGGCCCCTGCTCCAAGCTTTCAGGACCTTAGCTTTCTGGAGACAATAGTAAAATGGGCCCTAGGTCCTCTTTCCTGGAACACAGAAGTGAGCTGTCTCATTGTTTATTTACTTACTCAGTTTTTTTTTTTTTTTTTTTTTTTTTTTTTGTGCCGTACGGTGCCTGTGTATTTCCATGTGCATGCATATGTGGGGGCAGAAATCAACACTGGGTATTCTCTATCTTATTGAGATATCCTCTCCCTCAGAACCCAGAGTTTGTTCATTTGGCTAGAGTGGCAGGCCAGGGAGCCCCCAAGGGAGCCTCCCCATCTCTGTTTCTCCAGCTTTGGGGTGTCAGGCATGCACCGCTGACCCTGACTATGTCAGTGCTGGGCATCCAAACTCAAGTCCTCATGCTTGGTTGAAAGCACTTTTCTAAATGAACCGTCTCCTAGTCCCTGTCATTTGTTTTTCTATTACATTTGTCTCTCTCTCTCTGTGTGTGTGTGTGTGTGTGTGTGTGTGTGTGTGTGTGTATGCCACATGTGTGGAGTCAGAGGAAACATGTGGATCTTCAGAATTTAACTCAAATCTTTAAGCTTAGTGACAAGTACCTTTAACCCCTGAGCCAGCTCTTTCATTTAATTTTGAATGTGACAAACCTCCCTAATTGCTACCTGTGTGTCAGGGCCAATGACCTTCTACTTTGCGGTGCTTATGGGAGAGAACCTTCAGCAGATGGGGTTTTTTTGTTTGTTGTTTGTTTGTTTTTGAGGCAAGTTTTTTTTTTTTTTTCCTGTATGCTCTTTGCTGTCCTGGAATTTGCTCTGTAGACCAGATTGGCCTCGAACTCACAGAGATCTGCCTGCCTCTACCTCCTGAGTAGACATGTGCCACCACTAACTGGCTCTGCTGTGAGCTTTTAAACTACCAGATTTCACAGATGTCATTCCCATGACAGCTGGGTTTTATTTACAGCCTGGCGGCCTGGCGGCCTGCTGATTTCTTCATTAGGACCCATAGTGGGAGCTGCATCTCCCCTCCAGATGCATAAACAAACTCCTGCATATCCATGCTGGACCAAAGCTTATAAAACCATTAGTCCTTCCTGAAGTGCACTCTCTTCTCTTCCTCCTCCTCCTCCTCCTCCTCCTCCTCCTAGTCCTCCTCCTCCTCAAGATGCTGGTCATACCCATTCAACTAACTGTTTTGTTAAGTGCAGTTTGGAAAACATTGTGTGGATGGTGAGGGGCTGGGACCATTTGGAGGCTTTCCTGTGGCTGCGCTGAGGCCTGTGGAGCAGAAGCTCTTCAGAAGGTGCTCTTGAGTGAACAGATGGCAGATCAGTCAGTGTAGCAGTGCAAAGGGTGAGGAAGCTCACGCCACACCCCACACCCCAGGGCTGCCTTCGCCGTTGCAGGGCAGCTGTAATTTTTCTTTACATCAACTGATCCCGCTGGCCTGGAGTTACCCTTGTCCTTCCCACCTAGGGAAACCAGCCTAGTCCCATCCCTAGTAAAGGGCAGCTTCTTGGTATCCCCAGTGCAGGCCTGCTAGAGATAGGCATGGTGGCAGGGTCCTTACCAGAGAGGGCTTCCCCTCACAGCTCCCAAGGGGCAGGGTGGGGCTCACCGGCATATTTCCGCTGTGTGAGAGGGGAAACCCGGGCCCAGGGAGATCAAGTGCCTTCCTAAGATCTCACAGTTACTCATGAGCTGACTTCTGCTTTCTCAGTCCGGCTCTAGAATTCTTCTGTTCCATTCTTAATTTGCTTCTCGGTCACTGCGTTAAAACACCAACGGAAACCACGTGGGGGGAGGGTGGGGTTTATTTGGTTTCCACTTTCCCATCACAGCTCATTGTTGAGGGAAGTGAGGACAGGGGCTCAAGGCGGGAACCTAGAGCAGGAGCTGAAGCAGAGTCTGTGGAAGAATGCTGCCTACTTACTGGCCTGTCCCCCCATGTCACCAGTAGTCAAGAAAATACCTCGGAGACATGCCCCATGGCCAGTCTGATGAAGGCAATTCCTCAACCAAGATTCCCTTTGCCCAGGTGTGTCTAGGCTGTTTCCAGTTGACAAAAAATGATTAGCATCTCTCTCTCTCTCTCTATCCTCAGGGACGCTTTATATAGCTCTGGCCATCCTGGAACTCCATCTGTGGACCATCCTGTTCTCAAACTCAGAGATCAATCTGACCTCTACCTTCTGAGTGCTAGGACTAAAGCTATGTGCTATTCTCACCTTTTAAAGAAAACCCTTCACTGAAATGTTCTGGGAGGCTTTAGCAAGAGAAACTTGGTCTTTGCACAAAGCACCCCTTGGCAAGAGGGAAGGCAGAAGGAAGAACTGAGCTGGAGGCTGGCAGGCCAGCTCTCCTGGAGTATGCTAAGCAAAGGCAGCCTCATAAGAGCCTATCTCAACAAGGTATGAAGCAAAAACCAATTCTCAAAAGCCATCCTATGACCTCCACGTGTGTACTAGAACACATTCCACATGCTGAAGGCATGAATGTAAGGAAAAGATGACGGGGCACCAATGAAAGGAAAAGTCACAGGGCACCAATGTTGTGAAAGGATAACGATCCGAGTCACGGCACCAATGTTAGGGGAAGGATGAAGAGAGTGGGGGGCATATGGCCCATGGAGGTGCGGCGAGGCCTGAGGGCAAGGGAGATGCCTCTGAGGGGTCCATGTTGGGAATCCCTTCCCTGAGGGACCAGCCACACAACAGTATAGTACGGAATAGAGTTTATTCAGGTCATGGGAGAGTTAAGAGGGTGGTAGAGGCAGAGAGAGAGAAGTAGAGGAGTAGAGGCCGGCCATGAGCACGTGGGAGAGAGGGGGGAAGGGAAATGGGAGAGCAAGGCTGCAAGAGCACAAGGGCAGGAGAGGCCAAGAGAGAGAGGAGGGGTCAAGCAGCTCCTTTATAGTGTCAGGTCACTGGGGCGGAGCATACCTGGCCACTGCTGGGTAATTGAGGGGTGGGGTATACCTGGCTGTTGCTAGGTAACTGAGGGGTGGGGTTTACAGAATCCCAACAATGAAGCCACTGAGTCGGAGGTGCAAATTGGGGAGAAAGGCTCTGAGGTGCCAGCCAGCCTGGGTCCTGCCAGGTGGACAAGATGGGGACTCACTGCCAAGCTGACCACTGTAGCTACTGAAGGCAGCTTGGCAAGGGTGGCCCAGCAGAGGGCCGTGACACAATTGTTTGACTCATGGACCCTGTACTCAAGACTCAGATTCCTAGCTATGGTTTCTCCCTCCTTCAGCTCGGAGGGAGACTCCTTTCAAGTTGGCACAGAGGAATCGGATATCACTTAGTGTCGAACCCAAAAAACATAACACGTGTACCTAACGTACACAAAGCTTTGGGTTTGATCTCAGCACCAAAACCCAAACAAAAACAGAAAACACCGCACGAAATAGGCTGTTGAGGCTGGCCACTGAGTATCCACTGCGGGTTTCAGAAGTCCTCTCAGGCAAAGAACAGCTTCGTCCCCTCTCCCCTGGTTCATAGGTAGGGCCTAAGCGTTTCCCGTGTAGAGATGAGTCCTAAATACCTATTCTTGTCAAGAAGGATCTGCCTCCTTCCTAAAGGCTCTAGATGCTGCGCCGTACCTGTGTCTGTCTGCTTCTCCTCTGCCCTGTAGCTTCCACTTGCCAGAACCGACTTCTTGTGACACAGTAGATAATGTGTCCTTGTTGTTCCAGTTTGCTGTATGTATTTATTGAAGGAGGGGGGAGAGTCTAAGTCGATTTTAACTGACTACAAGCTGTTACTTAAACTTGGCATTGCAAACCGGCATCCCATACCGGAGGGAAACCAAAGGCTGTACCCTCCGTGGCCGCCCATCCTTGGCTCCTCCTCTCCTCTTCCTTGGAGTTTCTCCCACGCCTGGCTGTGGTCACACTGGCCTTTCCGAATGCTCACTGACCTCAAGGCTTTTCACGCCACAGTCCACATGGTACCTTGTCCCTTTTCCTTCAGATCCATATTCTACCTCCTAATCTGCCTTTTCCCTGGCGCTTGCTCCAGGCGTCCGCTCCCTCGCCTTCCCTCAGTCCTCAGTTTCTCTTGCTATAGATCAACATGTGGCTGATTTATTTCCGTTTCTACCCACTAGATGGTAGGCTCAACGGGGAACGGGCACATCTTGGCTTTTGAGCTAGCAGGACTGAGCAGGGGTGCTGCTCGGTCTGCAAGCAGGTCCGGGCAGACTACAATAGGAAGTGGGCGGGGATGGGAGAAGGTTCTCCCCTCTGCATCCATGTGGCGTTCAAGCTGGAAAGACGAGGGAACATGCCATTTCTCAGTGTTTTCAGGAAGACAGAATATTCCAATGCCTAGGATTAGAATGCTTCTTGCAATTTCTAGACATTTCTTCTCCCCTTTCCCTGGGCTTGCTGTGAATGGAGTAGCTCCACCCACCTTACTTCCTTGGCTGTTGCTGGGTGGGAGGAGCTCTGCCGTCTACAGGACCGTTTTAGCAGCCATTGGCTTTGTTTGCTAAGGGCTTGGGGAAAAATCAAAGGAACTAGCTTGAACTTGTGGGCTGGGAAGGGGACCAACCAGCATCGAGGGAAAGATAGGCTTCTGGGATCTTAAGGAAGGCATAGATCGATCAATCTGTGCTGCCATTTGTCTCCTGGGGTTTGCTGTGTGGGGCTTGCAAACATTCTCTGAAGACCCCTTTCTCTTGGAATAGCGGCGGGGTGGGATGTATCTTCAGGAAATGTTAAAGGTAGAGGCAGGTCAAAGGGCTGAGTCAAAACTACCAGGTAGAGACAGGACTCTTGTACAATTTCAGACGAGTGTTTGAGAAAGTACCAATGTTATGTGCAAGTGTGCACATGTGCACCCAAGAATCCTGCGATGAACCCCTTAAAATGAGGACACTTTTGTCTTCTGATTGGCCCACAGAGATGAGAAAAGACTGGAACTTTGCATGTGGCCCATTTCCCAACTTCCTACGTTTCCTTCCCTCCTCCTCAGCACTGGATAGACCTGGGAAAATGCTCTCTTGCCCTGAGGCCTCTCTGTGTCTCCTGTATGAACAACTGTACTGACCTGCAGATCTCTTTGATAGTGTGACTCTTCTGTGCAGGGGTCCATTGACAGGATAGAGCAGGGACAGGATATAGCGGTGTCACCTCAAAGCTGCGACCCTTCTGCCACCATCAGTATCTTCTAGGTAAAAGATGTTGTTTTGGACTTGTGGCCGCGAATCTCCAGTAAGTTTAGAGGGTCATGATCAGTATTAAAGTAAAATAAGTAGTAAGCGACAACACTCGGACCGAAGACTTTCGACTTGAATTTTAATCACCACGTCTTACACGGGGAAGAAAAAAACCCGACTCTTGGGAATTGCCCTTTAACCTCCACAAGTGTGCTCCACCTCAAATAAAAATAAATAAAAATATAAGAAAACTTATAAATAAAAATAAATAAAAGTAATTGAAGCTGGATATCGTGGAGCATACCTGCAATTTTAGCACTTGAGAGACAGAGGCAGAAGGGTTAGAAGTTCGAGGTCATCCTCAGCTACATAGTGAGCCTGAGGTCAGCCTAGATTACAGAAGACCGTGAGAGGAGAAGGGCGAAGGGAGGAGGGAGATGGAGGCCAGAGAGGGAAAGGGAGGAGGAGAGGGAGGACACTCCAGAGAGACCCAAGCTTGCTAATGAGCAGGGTGGAATTTACTTGTAGTTCTAGCACGTGGGAAGGTAAGGTAGGGAAAGTTCAAGTTTGAGGCTATCTTGGCCTATGTAATCGAACCCTGTATTAAAATTAATAACTAGATAGGGCCAGCAAGTGGGCTCAGTAGGTAAGGGTGCTTGCTGCCAAGCTGGGCATTCTGAGTTTGATCCCAGTGACCCACAGAGTGGAAGGAGAAAACTGACTTTTGTCCTCTGACCTCCACACTTAATCATGGTATGTGTTTCCACACTGGACACATAAGTAACTAAAATCATTTTAAAATGAACAAATAGAACTGAATTATCAGAACATATTACGTGTTTGGGATTAAGTATCGGTGTGTCTGTGGGTATGTGTGTATCACATATTCAACAGGTTTAGAAGCTACTTGCTGGGAGCTCTTACTGAAACTATAATTTTGCTGTGTGTCTCTTCTTTGTGCTAGTATTTAACGTTTGAGTGAGCGAAATGTCAGCTCACTTCAGCACACATCTGCTCCGCAGGGGCAGGTGGCTTCTGCTCCTGGAGCTGTCATTTGAGGCACTGGGAGGGGCCTGACGACACCTGTTCTCAGGCCTGAAGCCCCCCCCCCCCACACACTATGCAATAAATACTTTTCCTCTTAGCACAGCAGATGGGAACGGCTTTCTGGACAGTTGCACTTTGGTGAGTCATCATGAGATCTGCATGCATCCTAAAATGCAGCAAATTGAGCATGTGAGGCCACATAAATTCCAGAGAGAAATTTCTTTGTCCCGAAACCGTGTCGGCGTGTTGTTCAGTGTTGCCATAGGGAACAGCCAGCTTTGCTTTTGAAATGCCCAGAGTAGAGCGCTCTGATTGGTTCCCCGTACTGCTTATCACTTCTGCCCAGCAACTGGCGCTGCGGCGGCCAGAACACCCGCCCCCAAAGCCCTGGCCCCGTTTGGGGCAAACTTCTTTATGCTGCCCACTCTGGTTCCCCAAACTGGGGGTCTGGAGCTGCTGAATGGGAGAAGAAGGGCTTGGGGTAGAGAGAGAGATGAACAGGAGCTGGTCTCACCCGCAGAGAGCTCCACGCGGGTGGACTCAACCTACTCATTCTGAAGAATGCTTACTAGTCCTTTGGCAGAGAATAAAAGGAACCACGCAGCCATAGGAAGCCCCACGCACAGGTCTTTGTACCTTCTGCCTGGTGGCTTATTTGAAAAGAATCCAAATAGTGCAGCCTAGAGAAGGGAGCCGTTCTGCATTTGGGCATTTCTCTTGTGCAGACAATAAAAGGCGTGAGAGGGGGAAGGCGTGAGAGGGGGAAGGCGCTGGGGTCCAATAGCAGAGGCCTCTCAGAGCACGGGTGTAGGAGGCAGGGACACTCTAAACATTCCGAGCCATTAAAG